>NC_046659.1:8506688-8520649 GCF_010883055.1 Belonocnema kinseyi | reverse complement strand
ACCGTTGCGTCCGCCAATCATCAGCTAAGAATCAGTCATCCCTTCCCGGCCTCAAGTCCAGTGGTTCGAAGCCAACACGTGGTAGATTTCGCGCCAATGGAAAACCGCCTACAGGTTGGAAGGAAGGAAGTGAGGAGAAAGAACAGCAGCGAGGCAGACGAGCGGCGTGTGGCATCATCGGTCTCTCTCTTGACCGCAGAGATTCCTAATTTAAGTTCGTGCGTTAACTTCTTTGTCTCTTCCCCCCCGCTCTTCGTAAGTGAGTCCCCTCGTGCGGTAGTCGACACGCCGGGCACGCGTCTCACTAGTATCGCTTGTAAGCTCGGGGTGTGGACCTCAGTGTCAAATTTTTTTAATCAACTTTTCCGTCGACTAGAGCTTCCTTTTCTTGAGCTAGGACTTGAATCTCTTTTGTAGTGACTCAGCCGGGTCCTTTTTTTACCTTTTCTTCTTATTATCATAGAACTTTAATTACCCTTGGCTGGATCACTATATTTAAAAAGTAGTTCTTATTTAATGAATTGCCGACTGGTGATGTTCTCTTCGCCTTGTTATCTGTGATTCTGTGTCATGTCTAATTATGTATTATTCGGAGTTTCTTCGTATGTTACTTTTTTTAATGGGAGTACCTATTATAATCCCTGTGCCGACCCTTTACTCATATAACTTCCCGACCCTTCATGCAGCCTTTTCTCGTTTTCGGTTTCATTATAACTGTTCACAGTTAATTTTTGTGTGTGCCTTCCTTTTGCCGACCCCTTTCCCCTTCTTTTTTTGTTAGATCGCCTATTAATTAAAGTCAATTTTTTTTTCTTTTCACCGGATTTCTCCTAGTTTTCGTTCAACTACTTCCTTTTAAATACCGTTCTGACTCTAATACGATATTTTCTACATGTCACTGGTATCCTATCGTTCGTATTTGACCTCTTCTTATGTATTCCATCATCATTATGTAAACACGTTATTGGACAACTGTACCTTTCTATTTTTCTTTGTCATTACATTCCTTTTTTATTATGAAGTTTCTTGCCAAGTTTTATTTAAACTATCCCTCCCCCCTCTACCTAAGGACCGAGCTAGCCTCTTGTAAGGCATTTTCTTTGGAATTTTCGTTATTTATCGCTTATTGGAAATTATCGTGTCGTATTTTTTCTTTTTTCTTTTATCATTCCGTCCAAATCGGGCTGATTTGTCCTCATCCTAATTGAAGTTTCAGGATTGCCTTTATGAAGGCTGGCGCCCGCAGGTATGTGTTTCATAATTTTTTTTGTATTACCCTTATGCGCGGCCTATAGGACCTAATTCGATTGTGAATAAAATGGCCGTGTGACAATATTATACAAACTAAAATTGTATTATAAGTCTACAGCAACGATTAAGTTGTAATTACATGTTGTAAAATGATATTTAATAAGGCGTGACTTTTTTCCAATTAAGGCCATGTGATGAGTGTAACAGCTGATCAAGTCAGCCCTAAGATCAATATTTTTCACCCATATTGAAAAATGAACGTTTAAATAACGCGGAAATATTTTCGGGTAATGTTAATCAATATTAAAGGACCGTTTGTGGCCTTGCAAAGAGTTGGAGGAAGAAAAAAGTTTATTTATGCAAATAATGATTATCGACGGACACATTTAGGTTTTACAGCAGAAGTTTGACTTTTAACTTTCTCTTATGGTAATCATGCAATCTTTTTTTACCCACAGACCCTAGAAGTTCGAAGTTGTCTACTCGCTGCGCTAGTGCTGCTTTGACACAGCTGATACCAGACTGATACGTATGTCAGACCAAATATGTTTATTTGCATTTCAAGTACAAACATTAGTTTTTGCATTATTGGTGCATAATGTTCGTGAGAGATTTTTTTTGTTTTGTCCCACTTTGATAAATATAAACCTCATAACTAGCCCATTGACAACATTGCGAATTTCTTGCAGGGTTTGACGACAGCAGGATCGGTATTTCCCCAAAATAGAAATTTAAAAAAAAACTTTTTTCACTGTTCTAATTATTTAGGACCAGAGACAATTTCTGGCATGCCTTCTATTTATCGTGCCAAATTTTTCGCAAGATATCTCATTCCGTGTGGACGTAAGTTGGAAAAGAAAACTTCCACTAGTATTTTCTTCAAAAAAAATTTTTTTCTCCAAATTTCCACCGGAAAAAAGCAGAGGCATGGACTTTATTACCTCATCTTTCATTTCCCAAACTTTCAGAGCGATACCTCATTTCGTTTAGACGTAAGTTGGGAAAGAAAAATCTCTTTCTCTACCATATTTTGCTCCCTTTCTAACTTCTTTTTCTTTCTGCATTTACTACCTTCCATACCTCTTCTTCCGTCCTAGCCTTCTCCGCCTCTTCTTCAAACCTTTTATTCTCTTCCTCTTTCCTTTGATCATACAACTCAGTATACTCTTTCTTTTTTTCCCTATATTCTTCCCCATTACTTTTTTTGTTTCTCCACTTTCTTCATTTCTTTCTTACCTCCTTCTTTCCCTTTACAGTCCTCATCCCATTCACTTCTATTCCCCCCTTTACTAACTTCATTTTTGTTTGTGAACTCTAATCCTCTTTTTATTTCTCCTATCATTTTTCCCATCTCCTCGTCCACAGTTCCCTCTCCTATTTTGATATTACTGACCTTTTCTCTAAACTGTTCTTTTCCTTCCGTGGACCAATCCCTTTCTCCTACACCTTTTACCTTTGCCCCCCTTTTATTCATATTGTTATTACTTTTTTGTCCCTCTAATGTCACTATTAGAGGAAAATGATCGGAATCAATATAATCACCTACCTCTGGTTTTCTTGACCTCTCCTCTTACCTCATCATCCACTATTACATGATTAATTACCGTTCCTCTTGCAACTCCTGAGCGTGTATATTCTTCTTTCTCATCTCCCTCTATATTTCCGCTTGAGATCAACAATCCCAACTCCGCCAAGCTTTTCAACAACTTTTTTCCCATTTAGTACTTATCTTTCGATTTTCTTTCTCTATATTCTCCAAATTTCCTTCCTCATCTGTCTCCTGTCCTCACATTGAAATCCCCACCTATTATAAGCTTTCTCCTGCATATCACCGTTCACATAAACCCCCACTACTTTGCACTTCTCTCCTCCCATCTTTAACTCTTATACTATTAATCCTTCTTTTTCTTCTTTTCTCTCTTTCTTATCTTTCCCTGATATATATTCATTCCTTACTCCCATCACCATTCCTCCAATTGCTCAGCCCTTTTTATTCTTAATCTTTGCATTTTGCACTTGGAATTAGTAACCTCTTGGCAAGCTTCTTCTTACTCTTTCTCGTCCCTTTTCATCTAGCCACGTCTGCATCATTATGTTTACATCCCATTGTGACAAATTCATCATAAACTCCCTATCCTTTCTCTCCAATCCTGCTATATTCTAGTAATATACCTTCCATTCTTCCCTACTTTCGTCTCTCGTCTCTTTTTCCTTCTTACTATTTCTTATTTTTCTATCACCCGTTCCTTCCTCTCCTAGTTTCCCTGCACCTCATTTCTTACTATCTCTTCCCTTTCTTCATCTCAATCCCACCATAATACGTCTATCTGTATTTTCCCATACTCAACCCATGTTCTTCTCTCTTTTTCTTTTCTCTTCTGCTATTTTCCTTAACTTATACTGCATCTTCCTTTCCACCCATGTCAAATCATCCTCTATTCTATCCGAGCTTCCATATAATATCCTCCTCTTTGTCATCACTTCCCTCTTATGTTTCCATTTCTTTAGTCTCACTAGTATCATTCTCTTCTCTATTCGCTTTTCTCTTCCTTCGCATCAATCCTTTTTAGTACTTCTTCAACTCCTTTCTTCAGCTCCAGTCCCTCTAATCTTATACCCTTTATCACTATGTTTCTTTTTCTTTCTTCCCTCTCTTTCCTTTCTATTCTTTGTTCTATTTTTCTCAGTCTTTCCTTCTCCGTATTCCCATTCTCACCCCCACAGAAATCCCGGTTCGAACTTTCTAGTTTCTGTATCCCATCTTTCACCTCTTCAACCTTTTTATTATTATCTTCCTGTTTGTTTAGTTTTTGTTCCAATGACTGCATCCTCGTTTCTAACTTTTCCCTGACTTATTCCCATTTATGTTTTTTTTCCCTAAGTTCAGCCATTTCCCGCCTAATTTCCTTCTTTAATTCCTCTCCCCTTTTCTCCTGCTTTTTTTCATAAATCCCCATGACTTCTGTCAACACTTTGCGTATCTATTTCAGTCTTTCCTCTTTCAACGGAAATTCAATTTCATCTCCGCTTCCTTTAGTACCCTTACTATTGTCATCCTTCTGTGCCAAATTCTGCTTTCCCGGGGGCGATCTAAACATTTTTGGATATTTGAAGCTCGACCCGATATCTTCCTTCTCTTCACTGCTTCCCCTCTTACCTCTCTTCCTTTTGATAAAAGCCTCAATCGATCCCACGCTTTTTGCTCTTAATCTCTCCTTTTCTAAAGTTTTCTTGTACTTGCCTCTTGCCTTCCTGTCTTTGATCTCCTCTTTCAGCGTACTAAACACTTCCTGCTCTAAATCCTTTTCCCCGCGATGGTTGTGCACGTAATATACCTTAGGTAAATTACATGAGGTTTTTGACGTAATTTACGCACGTATATTACGTCCTCAGTTTTTTACAAAACGTAACATACGTTTTCAAGATGGTGTCGACATTATGACATTTTGTTCCATAACTTTAAAATAGCGCCGGCAGCGGTATACGATATTATTTTGCATGCATGAAATTTAAAATGAATGAAAAAATTTATTATTCTACAACTTCGACAATGAACAGAAGCGGCAGACCGAGAAATCCATGTTGGGAAGAATTATCCTTCCTTTAAAACAAATAGTAAAAATGTTGCGTTTTGTCAGGGATGCAACCTCGTATTATCGAATACGGCTAAAGAAAGGTTAAGAAACCACAGGTCAATTTTCAAACCATCCGAACTGCAAATATCTCATAAATAAACAAACAAATCATTCAAGAATTTTCGCTGATTTCAAGACTTTTTTTCAGAAAAAAGTGCGTTATAATTATGAAAGCATTAGAAGAAAACCTGATGCAATTAGATGAAAGCAATCAAAATAAGAATTCTAAAATGAGTGGTGTCAGTGTTGATATTCTTGGTGATATTTTGATGTCAAATGAAGTTATCATAAACAACAACAATGTAAGTCGGTACACATAAGCATAATTCAAACAATTCTAATACTTTCTCAATCATAAATGATGAGAATGTAAAAAGTGAACTTATACCATGCTCTCTCCGACTCCACCATCTTTATTACGTTTATTACCTTTTTTACAGGTTTTTTACGTATAATACATTTTTTACGTATAATACGTCAGAAACCTCGACTGACGCGTCACTGCATAACCTTGGGTATCTCTCTCGCCTTTCTCCGTCGCTACCCAAACCTACTACTACTAACCCGATCAACCCAGTCCTCCCGCCCGGTCACAAATCTCAAACCAACCTAACCTCAACTTCTACAAAAATCTGTATCGATCCTCAAAAATATCTACCTCCCCTTTTCAATCTCGCAATTCCTCTATTAATCTCTCACATCCACACCCTTCTACACACTTGCAAATCCGCTCACCTCAAATTTCATAAAAAATATCAGAAAACTCAACATCAACAACTCCCATTACCGGCGTTCGACTCATTAGACCAAGGCGAAATAGAAAAAGTTACAGTAAAAAGGATGATAAGAGGAGGATTAATAAAGATAAGAGGATGAAGAAAGAATGGCGGACTTAATTACAGGATTCGAGAAATACTTACATAGGAGAAAGATGAATTTAAATGTATAAAAGCCAAAGGATAATGAGGTTTAGAAAAGGAGGGGGAAGGAAGAAAGAATGGACGGGTACATGCAAGGAAATAAAGTTAGAAGTAAAAGAATTTAAATATTTGGGATATATCTTGCAAACGAATCGTGATCATAGAGCTCATATAATAGAAAGAATAAGAAAAGCAGCAGAGGTAATGAAACAGATATGGGAAATAGGAAAAATAAGATTAAAAAAAATTAGAGGATAATGTGGTTATTTTATAAGCTGGATAATCAGAGATATGGGGATGGGAAGAAAGGAAGGATATTGAGAGTTTACAAGAAAAGTATATAAGGTGGCTACTAGGGGCAGACTGGAGGACGCCAGGGTATATGATGAGAGAAGAAGCGCGAAGGGATAAGTTAACTATTAGAGCGGGAAAGAGGGCATGAAAATTTGGGACAAAGCTGTGGGAAGGCAAGGGAGGGGAGTTGGTATAAGATGATAAAAAAGGAAGGAGTATCAAGGTATTTAGAAAATGGATGGAGAGAGAAGGTAGACCAGGATAGCAAGATTTAGATTGGGAATCTAGGTATATTGGGAAAGACGTAAGAGAGGAATGAAAGATAAAGGAAGCTTGCAAGAGAATGTGGTTAAGATTCTAAGAGAGGATGTATTAGGTGAAGGATGGAGGAAGGATTTTGAGGATCCTAAGGAACGAATGAGTAAGAACTAAAGAATGCATTCAATCGTAATGTAAGAGTCAAGTAGACTAAGATGCATTTGTGTTCTCATGCTCTCTCTCTCTCTCTCTCTCTCTCTCTCGCTTGCACTCTCTCTTTCGTTCGCCCGCTCACTCGTTTTTTAGTAAGTCCTACATTTGCGCTATCACAGGAAATAGAGATAAGGAACTAAATATACGACTTTATGTAAATAGTTGTAAATAATTGTACATATAGTAAGAATGAGATTTAAATATATATATATATAAGCGGAAAGATTGTAAAGAATGGAAGTCATGTAAACCCTTAGGGGACACATTATGAATAAAGAAAATTAATTTTTAACAAAAATGTTAGTTATTTTTAAACCAACTAGTTGGACTTTCAAAAAAATAGTTGAATTTTTAACAAATACTTACGAATTAAAAACGAAATACCATGATGTAATATTTGGAATCAATTATGAAAAACCAAATTATATTGGAATGAATTAATAAAAAAAGAGGCAAATTATTTTTATGAAGTTGTTATGCAGAAGTTCTGTAAAGAATTATTTATATTTGTAATAGTTGGAAGTCAAATTATAAGTATTTAAAAGGTCAAGTTTCGAAAGTGAAAAATTATAGTTATCACATTAAATTTCCGAAAGATTGTTTATGCTGCAGAGTTGTTCCAATAAAACATAACGCTGGATAAAAATAACTTAACTTATAATGTTTAAAAATAAAATATTAATTATTATCAGAGCAGGATGTTATTGCATCGTGCTCCCATAAGAATGACTTCAAAAGTGACTGCCAACAATGTAGACTAACTTATCATACAATGATTCAGAAGAAAAGGCGCCAATTTTAAAAACAGATTTGATTATATGTATTTTCTTGATGTAAAATAATACGTTCAATATCATCCCATAGAAAGAAATGAAAAATATTATCAATAATATTATTATGTAAATGGTCGGTAAGGACATTATCATAATTTATCCTAACACTATCTTGATATTCTTTTAGTCTAATGTATAAAGGTCTTTTTGTTTGTCGAATATAACATTTTCCACAATTACAAGTAAAACGGTAAACTACGTTAATTTTTTCTAAGGTTTCTAATTGATCCTTACCTAGTTTAAACATTTTATAAAGTTGAGATTTTAAACTGATAGTAGTGCTAATTTTTAAAGTTTCGTAAGTTTTTATACGATTTATACGCAGAATCTGTTGTTCTTTTTCATCCTATATTGATTTTCTCGGACATTATAGAATATTTACACAGATTCATTTTCTACCAAAATATTTGAATTGAAAAAAAATGAAATTTTGTTGACAAAAGAAATAAATTTTAAAACGATGAAAAACGAGTTTTTAAACAAGAAAAAATCTTGTAATTGTTGAATTTTCAAACAAAATAGATGAACTTTCCACGACAACTATAATATTTGATATTATTTTTAAAAAAATTATTTCAAGTCAAGCACAGTCGAATTTAAACAAAAAATATGACTTTTCACCAAAATAGCTGAACCCTCAACCGAAAGAAAATAATTTTCTACCCATAAATAATCCATAAACCTCTCTTAAAAGAAGATATACAAAAAATACAGAGTAACTTTATAGTGACTGTAATTAAAGACCCATGTTTATTGCAAGAAGATGAAGGCCATATGATGCTACCGCTGTCAAGGTTATAGCGGCGGTTCAATGATCCTTCCACGCTTGTATACATTTGCATAGCAAGCGTGTACCACCAATTACACAAGGCCCCCTATCAGCGATATTGACAAAACGATCCACGCCAGTAAATCTCCACTTGCTTGAGTCGCGAGTGGTGCGCTGCCATCCAAGCGAAATTCATAAAAGTACGGTCCTAGAAACCAAAAGATCAGATATGCCCGAGCTCCGACCCAAATGAGATTTCTCTGGCTTCTTAGTTCCCACGACTCAACGAACTCCGAAATGAACTTTTTGGTCCGTAAATCGTTCATTAACAAGAAACTAAATTTTATATGCTTTTTATAACTATTATAAAGTTATTTTCTGTTTTAAATTTGAATCTGTTGTCTAATTTCTCAAATCATCCTCCTTCAACATCGCGGCTCCGACATTCATCAAGTGAGCCCAAACCATTCATTGCGCGTTGTATTCAGTTTATTATACATGTATACATATATCAGTGATTTTACTTTACAAGAGCGACCCCGACCAACATTTAATGTCTCTCGAGCAGAGTAAAATGAAACGGTGGGGAAAGTGTAACATCTAGAGTTTCAGCTTGTTCCTCTCTCACAGCACTGGTCTAAATTGTTGTGTTAAATACGACTAAGGTATGAATATACATATGTGGGTGTCCCCATTGAAAGAGTCATTACGTTCGGTTTCACTTTAGGAGATATTCGCGTTATTCTAAGAAGAAGTCAAAATAATTATTTTCGGGTTTGAGTGGAGGATCATACCAGGATCTGTAGTGAGTATATTGAGACTATAATCATATACAACATACTGATTTCATTCGCCAAGCTTAGATGTGTTTTTCTCGAAAAACAGTATCTCGAAATTCAGTGTTAATAGACCGAATACAATAAAAATTCAGAGTAGGCAAAATCTCGCGAACTCGTAAGATCGCTGGCTGAAGACCTCGTGGACCAAAAAAATCTCGCGCGGCTCGCAAGAGCCATGAGGCCCGCACTAAACCAAAATATTTTATTGTTATGCAGGATCGTCTCCTATTAATTAAATTTCTTTCTATTTAGAGAAAAAATTTTGAAATCGAATTCCTGAGATTCTTTGTTTCTGCGAGCTTTTTAGGCTTTCAAGCTTTTTTTGCCTCAGAAGCCGGCTCGCGGCTTAACCAGACCCGCACAATAAAAGCTCGATTTGCGTGTTTCGAGATTTTGCACACCCATATTTGAAAAGAAACAATTCTCACACATGCACTTAGGACTCGCGATAATTATTTACACACTGATAGAAGCGTAATCATTTATTTTAATATCTAATATTCGATGTGAATTTAATCAAGCTATTGTAATTTAACCCAGCAAAATAATGCAAAAATTATCAATCATAACCAATGGGTATGTTCAACACATAGTTCTGTCGGTAGAATGCTATGCTAGAAACTGTTTTATTTTATTTACTATCACTAGTTCAAGAAATATTAATTCTGTTCAATTTTTTTAAAAATTTGGATGAAGCATTTCAACTCGTCGTGATCTTTTGTGATCGAAAGGACAGAGAGTAATTATATACCTAAAAACCACTTTTAACTTGCATTTTAGTATAATGGAGAAAAAAATTCCTGACACTAAATTAAATTCCCGGTTAGCTACCCTGCTTAATAAGTATAAGGAAAATGAAAACATACCACGTCCCGTAATTTGCTTTCAATCTCGTCAGATGTAAGCTTTTTACTCAGAGGTGTCTTCCTGAGCAACATATCACAGTAATTTGCTAGTAGTTCGGGACATTTAGACTCTGGTTGGCCACTGGTATTGCTGGTTGGTTTAGTGTTTATAACATTGAGAGCAACTGCAGCTCCTTGTCGAAGCGGTAGTTCCAGTCTAAATACAGTAGCATCATTTACAACGAGCTTGTATGCTTTATCTCGGGCAGTCAAGAAACGTGGATCGTCATCAAATGCCTCTTTCACCAGAATCGAGAATCTACGAAAGAGATCGAGTAATCTTTCGACATACTTTTCCGAGTCCTGAGTAATAACGTCCACGGCAGCCATCATATCGGCCAGTCCGGCACTTGCTATGTGATCTTCCAAATCTCGTAACATAGGTACGACACCTTCTGCCACTCTGTCCATCAGCTTCAACATAAGCCGCAGTTCTAAAAATAATATTAATTTCATGATTTCACTCGTGACAATTTTAAGTTCATTCACAACACAAACTCATAGTAGGCGAACCGTTAAAGCAAAAAAATAGAACCTTACTGTCAGTTTGATGATGTTGTATCATCCGCGAACATTCTGCAAGAATAGCAGGCTTAAATGTAGCGACTAACACTCTAACACAGCAATCGGTTAAAAGTTGTACACTGGCACTGTTTGGCTCCAAATACTTTTGCGCCCGCAATTCTTCTTCTCTCAATTTTGCTTCGGCATAACGCATGTAATTTTCCACGCCATGTAACGATAACTGTTCTGGCGCTTTTACCCAATAAAATGCTTCAGTGGCTTCTATGTAAGCAGCCTCAAAGTTTTCCCTGTATATTTGTAGTTTGTCCGCCGTATTTGAACAAAGATTTACTGTAATCATATCAAAAGAACTTAATTAAATTGAAATAGTACATTTTTCGCGTATATTCTTAAGCAGTATTCTGCACTAAATATATTGCTCTAATATTTATCTACAATTTTTTAAGTTATACCATATGATTCCCTGACTCCTATAACTAATTGCGAGTCGAAAGCCTCTCCATTTCTTTCGGCTCGCACTAGTCTCATTGCTGAGTCCTGAAGTCTCTGTTTTATTTCCCCAAATATAGTTTGATTCCAACTGTCTAGCATTAACTGTAAAAGAAATTAACACTTTTATACAAATATGATTGCTTGAAAAAAATCTGTAAAAGTCTGAAATAGCAGAACATGATTTGACCTTTCTTACGATGCTTTCATCACAGTTGTTCTTCTTTGGGATACTGGAACCTTGTTTTCCTGATAGAGATGTTTCCAATTGCCTAAAAGGGGTCGGTAGATAATTACATTGCGTGAAGAACTTTCTCCACTCTGCTATGTAAGCTTTCAATAATGCTTGCTCTTCTTGATGAGCCAAGACTCTCTAAAATAATGGGTAAAAAACATATTTTACATTAAATTTTTTAACAAGCAATAAGATACAAAACTCAGAAAAGTGAAATAGAATGAGGACGAAGATGCAAAAGCCCCCCTCTTCATATACAACGAATAATTTACCTGCTGGGCTTGTTTAATAAAATCCATTATATCTTCTTTCAAGGCATCGCGTAACTTTGCAGGTCCTTTTTCGTCCCAGAGGCACACCAAATGGACAGAGTAAAATAAATCTTGCCATTCTCCTTGCGTAACAGGCTCCTGTTGTAGTAATTTTAATATAATAGGACGCATGCAAGGCCATTTGTCTTCGAATGTGTATTGTCCTCGATCCTAAACATTAAAAAAAAAAAAATTAAATTTAGATATAAAATTATGTAGAGCCAATACTAGACCGGATATGCCACGCAATATGTCCCCTTAGAGTACTCTCTGATAATAATGAAAAGTATAGAACTCTAAATGTCGAACACATGAGTCATGGTACAAGCTACAATCGCGTGCATCACTACACATAAAAAGACCGAACATTTGGAACACATGCCCCAGAACTTACTCAAATGGATTGATGTGTTATAAATTCATCATAGCCGAACGTCGAATTTCAATAACAAACTTGAACTAGAGGTATAAGCAACTACTAGAAATCGTTTGTGCTAATTTCAACTAGTGTACATTCCTAAAGGTTATCAAATATGTTTGCTTTCGAGGTTTAAGGGTTTATATCCATTTGTGTTCGGCAAAATGAGATATTCATGGTTTTTTTAGCCATATTGATACTGCTGGGTATTGATGAGTACATGTTTCGAGGTGCGTGTATACATTTTTTATTAATTAAATCTTGACCAAAAATATTTCATTAGTATATTCCTGTACAAAACTCTTGAAAGAAGGCTTTCACAAAATTTTGATTCATACAAAAATGGCGACGATTTTTGGGCCAGAATGGATCCTAAAAAATCGAATATTTTGGGAAAATCGTCACCATTTTTTTTCTAAATCAAAATTGTGCTAAATCCTTTGTTCACGAGCTCCGTGTATGAATATGTTAATGAAATCCTTTTGGGTTCTTAATTTTAGATGAGACGTTTCAGCGTTATCATAATCATCGTCAATTATGCTAAAAAAAGGTGTTTTGGGGCAACATCTATGTTTCACCCAGTTATCAAGATTTTCTCATTGAAAAATTTATAAAAGCATTTAAAAATATGTACTATTCGATACTCGGTAGTGTATTTTAATCAAATTTTGTTAACATCTCGAAAAAAATAATGAAAATCCCTTAATTTTCCCAAGCATGAGTAGATAAAATCCTTCAAAAGAATTAAAAGAAACTGGCAATTTTCAAGTTCTTGTCCCAATTGTAATATTATCTATACGGTAGCCAGCTGAATATTCCTTTGCGGTATTCCATAATGATATCTTTTATGGTTCCATTAAGAATGTCGACTAGAATTACATCGATTTTTACATAATTAGGGGATATTCCTGGTTTGAATCAAATCTGTATCAAATCTGTATTTTGATCTGAAATTTGGCATAAGGGAGTTTTCTGGGATAGCTGATTTCGAATTGGACGTCAAAAATTACAAATTGAAAATGTCGGATCCAATATGGCGGATGAAATTCAAAAATTTTTTATTTTGTCTGAAATTTGGTATAAGGGATTCTTGGGATATCTGATTTCGAATTTGATGTCAAAAATTACAAATTCAAAATGACGGATTCAATATGGGAACGAAAATCACAAAATGATATATATTTGTTTAAACTTGGTATAAAAGACTTTTTAGGGTCGTTGATTTCGCATTTGACCACAAAAATTACATATTCGAAATAGCGGATTCAATATGACGTAATAATTTTGAAAATTTTATACGTTTTTCTGAAACTTGATATAAGGGTTTTTTTTGTCATTGACTTTTAATTTGACTTAGGAAATTATTTATATATCAACGAATTTGTTCATTATGCCATCAATACGCCTATCTTTAGCTTGCAACATTTAATTTGAATGCAGTTCCCATGGTCTTCCGCGGGGTTGTAACAGGCCTTTAGAGACACCACTCTTTATTAAATTTTTGTTTGTTTGTGATTTTTTAAGCATAATTCGAGATCAAAGACCACCTTATACCAAATTTCCGACCTATATGAAACATTCTGAAATTTTGTCAGACAAAACCAAATATGGGCAAAAATATGCAGACTGAATTAAAGAAAATGTCATATCGACGAGATTCCACTTTGATTTTTTATATGACGTGGAGTTTCGGGGAACTCTCAAACGATAGCGAACGCATTTCGACCAAAATATCTTTTTTTGAGCTAAGTAAAATTAATAATTTCGAAAAATAAAACATGTTTTTAATGAATGCTGTACACGGAAATTCTATAGTCATTTACTTATTACTAATGTTGTAGTAACCTTAATATTTTACTATAATGCCACACACTTAACTTATCGTTATCGGTATTTTATTCCAGACCACTTTGTGAAACTCAGGATAGAAGCCACTGTTCGCGTATTAATTTCCTCAAGTTCCATTAAGTGTACCAGGTGTATACATATGAAACCGGTATTTTTTCAAGAAAAAAACACATTTATTTCAAGAGAATGATAACAAATATTTTATTCAAAGTATGCGC
>NC_046659.1:8504561-8506588 GCF_010883055.1 Belonocnema kinseyi | reverse complement strand
AAGCTATAACTTTTTCAGGTTAAGCGTTACTCACTCAGCAAGGAAGGGAGTTGTAGGAGGCGGTAATGTGTGGGGTGTATATTTTTTTATATTAATCTAGAATTCCCGCGTTTATTTCCGGCGTCTTCACTTCACTGACATTCTTTGAGGTGTGCTCTTCTGCTTCTACGGCTTCTTATGTCGCTTAGAATTAGGGTCTAAGTCACACATTCTAAGCTTTCTTTCCTCGTTCTGACTTTGGGTACGCTGCCATTTCTTTCACCTTGATATACTGGTTTTGTTAGTCGTCAATCTTTCATTCTCTCAACATGCTCAGACCATCTAAACGAATTTTGTTTACATATGTCAAGCAGTATCTCCTCTACACCACGCTCTTTGAGTATTCTCTCATGACCAACTTTGTACATTAGCCTATATAAATCACCGTCTATGTTTCCATCCTTAGTGAATAGGATACCAAGATATACATACTTACCAGTTTTTTCTATTCTCTCATCGTTTAGAATAATGGTGCATATTGTTTTCTTACCCTTTCCTTCAAACGCCATTATTTTTGTTTTATCCGCGCATGATCTTCCTGGCTTATATCCACTTTGGAGTTTGCAGATCTTTTCTTCTGTTATTTTCATTACTCTGTGAATAAGTATTTTTGACTATTTTTTACATACTGTATGTAATAAGCGAATAACTTTGTAATTATTGCATTTGCTACACGTAGTACACGTCCGAAGAGATCAACACCTATCAAACAGTCAACGCGTACTTATCGATGATAGCCCGGATCAGCGAGCTCATGGTCTCTCACGTGATGCCAGTCCTTAAACTCAAATCTCTTTTTCGATGAGCAACAAAAATTTCCATTGGGTTCGGAAATATTGAAAAATACATACGTCGACATCTTTGGTGGCAGCGACTCAATTCAATCCGCTGAGATAAAAAAACAGGAACTGATTTCCATTCTCAGCGTAGCTGGAATCACCTTAAGCAAATGGGCAGCAAACGCACCTGAGTTGCTTCCAGAGTCTTGTGGATCTCACTCGCGCCTTACCTCCTTATTACCAGGCAGTCTGATAAGTCCCTGAAAAATGAAACACGGAGACGTTTTTTTGTCCAAAGTCGGTTTTATTTTTCTACATACTCTCCTTTTAGGTCGATACAGCGAGTCCAACGATTTTCTAATTTTTTGATACCGTCCGAAAAGTACTCGATCGGAAGGTCTCCAAAATACGCCTCAGTTTCAGCTATGAGCTCCTCATTTGAGTGAAAACGCTTACCGGTGAGCCAACTCTTCAGATTAGGGAACAAGTGATAGTCGCTGGGGGCCAGGTCTAGTGAATACGGTGGCTGCGGAACCAATTCGAAGCCGATTTCATACAATTTTGCTTGTGCAACTAAGCATGAATGAACAGGTGCATTGTCGTGATGATAAAGCGGTTTTTTCTTCTTCAAATGCGGTCGTTTTTCGGCGATTTCGATTTTCAATCGGTCCAATAATGATGAATAGTATGCTCCGGTTATGGTTTTACCTTTTTCAAGATAGTCCACGAATATCATGCCATGTGCATCCCAAAATACGGAGGCCATAACCTTTCCGACCCATTGTTGCGTTTTTGGACGCTTCGGAGCACTTTAGCCCGGTGGAACCCACTGTTTTGCCTGTTGCGTTGACTCAAGAGTGTAGTAGTGGATCCAGGTTTCATCCGTGTTTATGAATCGGCGCAAAAACTCGGTCGGCTTACGCGAAAATAATGCCAAATTCTGCTGGGAAGTTGTCACACGAATTCGTTTTTGGTCCACTGTGAGCAAACGCGGCACCCATCGCGCGCAGAGCTTCTTCATGCCCAAAACTGAATGCACGATATTGCCCACACGTTCCAATGATATGCCTACAGCATTAGCTACCTCTCTCAATATCACTTTGGGACCATTCAACATCATATCATGGATTTTTTCGACATTTTCTGGTGTAGTGACCTCTTTTGGGCGCCCAGTTCGTTCAGCATCAACTGTGCTCGTACGGCCACAAC
>NC_046659.1:8484443-8504461 GCF_010883055.1 Belonocnema kinseyi | reverse complement strand
GGCGTCATTTGAAGGATCAAGCTCGACGAAAATGGTTCACATTAGTGAATACTAATGCCATCTCTTAGAATTTTCAGGTACTTATCAAACTGCCTAGTAAAAGAGCCAATGACTTACACAAAACGGATGGTGGCTTCCGAGGTGGCTCAACTGTTTGATCCACTTGGCTGGCTGGCTCCATTTCTCATAAGAGCCAAAGTATTTTTACAAAATTTGTTGATTTCTGGACTGGATTAGGACTCAGAGCTGTCTGTAGATCTTTTGTCTAAATGGAAGGCCTTTCGCCAACAACTCGGCCCTATAGAAGAAATCAGAATACCGCGTTGGATTGGAAACTCTGAATGTGCTGCTCCGTGGGAATTACATGGATTCTCTGATGCCTTACAGCGAGCCTACTCAGCTGCAGTCTATCTTGTCTCTAGAAGCAAAAAAGGCACTCTTCAATCTAATCTGATCCTAGCCGAGAAAAAAGTAGCCCCAATTAAAACGTTAACTACACCTAAATTGGAGCTTTGCGGCACCGAGCTCCTAGCAAAACTTCTCAAAGCTATATCTTCAAACCTTGGATTCAGAGATGTCCCAAAATATTTCTGGTGTGACGCTCAAATCGTTATTGATTGGCTTCAAGGCCACCCATCACGTTGACCAACTTTTGTGGCAAACCGAGTGGGAGAAATACATTCCACTCTTAAGAATCAGATTTGGTGACATGTGCCTACAAAGTTCAACTATGCTGGATTGCGCAAATAGAGGATTTCCTAGCCGATATTCTTCCTTGCAAAAACTGATTTGAGTGACAGCCTACATCTACAGACTGTGCTCTGCTAGCCCCACGCCAGTGGAACCCTATCTTATGTTGGAGGAGTTAACAAAGAGTTTCAAATTTTAGTTTAAGACTGCTCAGCTCCATCATTTTAAGGCAGAATGCATGGCTCTGCAGAATGAAAAAAAGATCTCAAGGAAAAGTGAGCTGTTCAAGTTGAATCCTTTCCTGGGCGGTAATGGAATCTTGAGAGTAGTAGGTCGTCTTCAGAATTTTCTACTCAGCTTTGACGAAAAACACCCCATTATTCTATCGAAACGCGATCAACTCTCGTTTTTAATCGCATTACAAGTACACACTCTCACTCTCCATAAAGGACAACAATTGACCTTGAGCCAAGTGTTGGGAAGATTTTGGATTATCGAAGCCAAAATCCTGATTATTCATGTCATTCACAGTTGCGCGACATGTGAGCGTTTTATTGCGCGAACACCTACTCTACTTGTGGACCAACTGCCTACTAACCGAGTCTCTGACTCGAGGCCATTCGCTTGTACCGGAGTATGCTACACTGGCCCTTACAACTTTCAGACCTCACCAGGACGAGGAATTCAATCCTATAAAGGATATCGAAACTTGCCTTAACTCAAGACCGCTTTACCCAAATCCAAATGATCCAGCTTCGATGAATGCCATCACGCCCCGTTATTTTCTAACTGGTGGTCCTATGACAGCAGTCCCAGAGCCCTCACTAACTGATGTCGAAGATCGGGCTCTGACTCGTTGGGCTTTGCTTTCCAAAATGCAAGACAACTTTTAGAAGAAATGGTCTCGCGAGTACCTCCATCATCTTTAACAACGCTCGAACTGGTTAATAGAGTCTAATCAGGTCAAACTTGGAGTATTTTCTTTCTAAAGGAAGAAAAGGTGCCACCGGCTAAGTGGAATTTGGCACGCATCGACAATTACATCCTCGAACAGACGGTTTAGTCCGTGTGGTAACGATACGGACACCAAAAGGCATCTATAAAAGGGGCCTAAATCAACTGGCCTTACTGCCAGTTCAAACATTGAATCGTGAACGGGAGTAGCAACTATGTAACGTTTTCTTATATTATTACTATTTCTTACATCCATCGTGTGATCCCCCGCAGGATGTTCAGATTGAGCATTAATTTACCTCTTTTTCTTTCATCATTCAAGTAGCCGAAGCGAAATAATTCGACCACGATTTCACGACCGGTTTGTGACGCAGTGTCTCGCTAAATGCGAACGAGCGTGCACGTGGTCTTTTTTGTAAACCACACTCAAAGTTACGATTAATGAAACTACCAATGTGAACAATAGCAATTAAACCAAGCGCAATATAGTGATTAATATTTTAATAAAGTGATGTGTTCTCAATGTTCCCCTTTTTTCACAAGCTTACAGTTGCTTGTTCACTCAAACCTACTAAACTTAATCATACAAGTGATAAACAAGCAACGGACAATGAAATTAAATAATCATATCATTAAACGATTTTCGTTCTGTGTGTATTGACCACTTGTTTTGTTTTGAACAGGTGAATATCGATTCGCCTTGCCGGGTTCTGTATATAGTGCATACCTAACATAAGTGTACTGTGTATTCCTTCGCTCGATAGACATCATGACGTCACCTGTGGATAAACAGCCAGCGATAGCGGGGCTAAGTGCACGATTCTATGACAACACTAAGAAAGAAGGAGAGAAGGTAATGACATCTGTAACATACATGGAAACTAGACTGGCTACGCTGGAAAAATACTGGTCAGACTTTTACGAGGAGCATTTTCCCGTAGTATCGGATCCGGAGAACGCTAAAAATTCTTAGGTTGTGGATAATAAATTTGACGAGATAGAAGCGAATTACATCACATAAAAAATTCAATTCAACATAATACTAAAAAACCTCGACGAAATCCCAGAGAAAATAGCAGGTAATAGAAACTTGAGTCCTATACCACATTGTTCAGAAACTTCCTTCAAGCATTTACCCTCTCTCCCTCTTCCAAAATTCAGTGATGAACAATTGGAATGGGAAACCTTTCGAGATATGTTCAAATCAATGGTACACGATACTATTATTTCAGATGTTCAGAAACTTTATTATTTAAAAAATGAACTTCAGAGTAAGACTGAAGATCGTTTAAAAAATATGTCAATTAGCAGCACTAATTATAAAGAAGCTTGGGCAACGCTAGTTAAGCCTTATGACAACAAACGCGTTATCCTTGCGGCTCATATGCGTAAGCTGCTCACCTGTCCTTCAGCTTCAAAAAAATCAGTTCACGAAATTTTACGTCTTCTGGATGCTACGAATGAATCAATTCGTGCGTTTTCAAACATGAGTAGTCCCGTAGATGTATGGGATGATTGGTGTGTCCATTTGCTGGTTCATAAGTTAGATCCTCAAACTCGCAAGGACTGGGAAACGTCCTTGAAAGACCAGGAAGACTTCCCAACGTTTCGGGAGTTATCAACTTTTCTTGAAAGTCGAGTTAGAACTTTAGAAGCTGCTCGGCCAAATGACTGCTCATCTACTTCATCGTCGGCAAAAAAATCGATCAATACTTCTTTCCAAAAATCTCAGAAACAGAATCAATCGGTTAATTTAACGACGCCTGAAAATCAAAACAAACTTTCGAATTCTTGCTCCATTTGTCAGGGCTCTCACTTCATATCCTACTTCCAAGGTTTAAGGGGCTTGGTACTTGCAAACGCATACAAAATGCCCAACGCTTAGGACTTTGCTTCAATTTTTTACGTGGAAAGCATTATTCCAATTCGTTCCCTTCAAATAAACGATGCTTTGTGTGCTCAGAGAAGGATCATACTTTTGTATATGATCACACTAAGAGGAAAAATGGCCAGATGGTGAAAACCGATTTAATAAAAGAACAACCATCTTCTTCGTGTTGTTCTAGATCGGTCAGTAACTCTTCTGCTTCAGTCAATCATCTGTCTTCCAAACCTGAGTGCAATAATGCAAAGAGAAATTTTGCAACAGCTTATATAAAACTGAGTTCCTTGAATGGAAACTCATTTCTGGTTAAGGGATTTTTTGATTCTGGGTCCAAACGCTTATTCATCACTGAACGTGTAGTTCAATAATTGGAGATTCCAAAACAACACTGTGATATCTCTTTAACTAGGACGGGAAATTCGCCATTGGGATCTACTAGTTATCAGGCCGATCTGTTACTCAGATCGCCTTGAAACTCACAGTTCGAACTTCCAAATTGTCCTATCAATGCGTTCGTATATCCTATTCTGAAAATCATACCGTAACTATCTCCTCTGAAACAGGTGCACATATAGAGCATTTTATGTCCAAACCAAGATTATCCAGCACCCTTTCTGTACCTTGACGTTGGAAACCAACTCATCCTATATTTTATTAATTATGAATAAAGCCAAAAAAATCATTCACAACCAAAAAATTTTCATAATTATACAAATTTAGGAGCAGACCCACCATTCGTGACCCACGTGACCCACTCCTCACATGGCCTTAAACTACTCATTTTCTATTTTTCTACTACCGCATCCCTTTTTCTTTATTTCTGATACACATAAAATGTCTAGCTTTCCTGCGCGCATGTTTTTTCCTAATTCTCTTCAAGATCATTCACCCCTTTAGCATTTCGAACACCCAGCTTCCATTCAGCACCTGATAGAAAAGATAAAGGTCTATAATTCGCTGGGTCATTCTGGTCTCCCTTTTTATGCAGCATTGCCATATGAAGTTTCATCCAAGCTAGAGAAATTGTGCTCACATTCATAACTTTATTAATCATACATTCAATTTACACAAGCCAATTTTCAGGTCGAGTTTTGAAAAATTCGCTGCTTAGTCCATCAGGCTCCGGAGCTTTATAACTATTTGGTTTTTTTTATACTGCACAGTTCCTCTCATGTTATTGGGGCATCTAACAGCGGGTATCTTACATATACCTTTACCACATCAAACTCCTGTCGGTGCGGAAAGAAGTGCCGAAAATATTTATCCTATTCATTTCGACTTATATGGTTATTTGAGTTCGTGACTGATCTACATTTATTGGCTGTTAACCTAAAAAAAGTTTGAGTGTTACATGAACGTATTGAACTGGTAATTGATTTTTCATATGACTAGCGTTTTTCTTACAATAGTTTTTTTAAAATTCTTTTTGCCTCTTTATCTGAATGTGTAATGATACTAAGCACCTCAACATCTTTAACAAGTCCCAAAAAGTACCAGTGGCAAGCAAAAGATCAATTATACTGAATTCGTAGGGTGCATGAGAAGTATAGTTACCTGGGTAATCTCCAGGAAATCTTCCATTTAAGATGATCAGATTAATAATTTTTAGAGAACTCTACCAATTTTCTACCATGAGTGTTAACTTTTTTATCTAGTTATTTTCTTATACACAGAGCATATCCATCCTGCGTTCGAATTTTCTCTTTTAACCGTCCGGTGGGCACATGGCAGCACGAAGTGCTGCCACGTCAATAGTTAAGTTTTAAATAGTTTTAGGTTTTTTTATGAGGTAGGGAGGTTCATTACCTGCTGTTAGCAATACTGATAACACATTATCATATTATAATATAATATTAAATTTATGAATCAACTAAGGGAGGTGTCGATACAGTAGATAAGATGTACGCTGCTTACTTAACTGCACGGTATACAAAGAGATGGCCTTTAAGGACTTTTTTCAGTTTTTTGGCTGTAATGTGTTCAAAAAACAAATATATAATTAGGTTCGATAATGAGGGTTGTTCCCAAAAATTTTACTTCCTTTACCTCAAAAACAGGGCAACTTTATGAGCGGAAAATCTGAGTTTCTGGATACAGTACTCAATGCTGCTACGCGCTACAAACACTGATAGCAGTGGATACCGATCAAAGACCTTAAATAGAGATCACACGCTGAGAGCACAAGCGAAGATAAAAACGTACGGAAAAGCGAAATAAAAGAGCGCGAAACTCAAAACGACACAAGAAAAGGCGAGAGGTGAAACGAGACAAGAAGCAAGGGAGAAGGTTCCCCTAATTTGGTCCTTTACCTCCACTGCTGTGAAGACCAGGCTTGTGTAGGGCTGCAAATGCATGAACACTAACCCGAGCTCGCCCGACTTCATGAATGACGAACTAATTAGCTGCTCCTCAAATTTATTCTGGTTTTAAAATCTCGGATTAACATAGAATCATTAGATTTTTTGCGCAGAGGAAAATATAATATACTGTATGTAAACATATATAGGAGCAGAGTTTCGACCAAAAATGGAATAGTCGTCTTTTCAGTAAAAAAAATTTAATCATCCACAACAAAAAAAAGGCTTCGAAAAAATATTAAAATTCTCTTGTGTTGAAACTTAATTTTTTCCACTGATAACTTGAGCATAAACTGCAATTTTTAGTTAAAAAGTGTATTTTTTATTAGTTGAAAGTTCGGCTTTTTGGTATAAACTTTTTCTTCTTATTAGAAAATTGATATTTTTGGTAAAAATTTATTATGTTTTTGTTAAAAATGATTTTTTTTCAGCTGAAAATGAAACTATTCCATTTCTGGTTGAAAAAATATTTTTTTAGTTGGCAAATTCAAGTGTCTGGTTAAATTTTCTCTTGGGTAAATTCGCTTTTACGTATTTTTTATTGAAAATGTTACTATAGCATACACGGTTCAAAATTCACCTATTTTATGGAAAATTCGTTGTTTTTTGTTGCAAATTAATTTGATTAAAATGTCGTCCTTTTATAAAACTATTTGCTTGAAAATTCCTTTCCTTCAATACAAATTTAATGTTTTTCAGTTGAAATAGAAGTTTGTTTTAGTAAAAATTGAAAATCATTGAAAACTTTTTTTTTATCTGTTGGGGCGGCTGCCATTGCCCCATACAACCAAAGCACCCCAGCTGATGCTAACTACACTTAAATTATACCTGTCTGAAGCATTCGCCAAAATATTAGGCCGAAGAAAATTTGTGCCAAAAAACTGTCCCTGGCTCCCAGACTATTTAGTCATTTTTGCTCTTGCATGCTTTTACTTTGCTTTTCCGTACTTTTTTTCAATGCGCTTTTGCTCTCAGCGTGTCAAATTTAAAGACAGCAATTAGCCATAAATACCATTAGTTGGACAGTAATAGACTTGAGCTAAAATAAATTGACAATCTACGTTGGAAATATTTAGAATTAATCTCTCCCAGTCATTTTCTAGAATGTCGCGCTCATATAAGTCTCTTTTATACGAGACTATGAGACACTTCCTCGCTCTACCCTTAATATTTTTCTTTTATAGCGCAATATACAACTAAATTATACTCATCCAACCAGGATGACGAAGAAGTTGAGACCTTCGAAATCCAAGTCTCCATGAAGAAAAGAATTTCAATTTCTAGTAGATGCTGCGTAAGATATAAAGAGTTTTTGAAGCCGTATACATTCCAAAAAATTATACGCAGATAATAATGGTCCTCTAGATTATTTCACTTTCTAGTTTCTTTTCCAACATACTGAGATAGTTTCCAATCCGTCTTGCTTTCCTTTGTTTCAAATGCCTCTATTTCCTGCTACTTTTGTTTAGTTGTTTTCTGCCTGATTGATTATGGTCTGTATTTTTTCCGATGTTATTGCTAAGACTCCTCTATGTAAGTTAAGTCCCTTTATTGCACAATCTTGACCTTGCTTTCTGAGTAGATATTTTGCCTGTAAAAGTGACTTTTTTGCTTTCCTTTCTTCTGGTGATACATCCCTTGCTATCTCTACCTTCAATTTTGAAAAATTAGGCACTTTGTCGAAAAAGGGTTGTTTCCATCATGAGGCAATTAAATAAATAATGATTCGTCTTTTTCTAGATGTAGAGAAATTATCCACCCGGTAAGTAATTGATTTTTCGTTTTCTCCTTACCAGCACCCTTGCATAACATTAAATTTCAGGACCTGACCGATCTTTCCATAATTTCAATTTATAACTTTTCCTCAATGTTATCGAATTTCTTTTTACCATGAGATTAGGTAGATTTTATCTCCTTGGCGTCTTTCATCATATTCTGGTTCGTTCACCTAAATTACCTGATGTCTCGAATCTCCAGAAGAAGTGTATGATCCTCGGCCATTTCGCAGTCCCATTTATTGGGTCAAAGAAAGATTTATCCACCAATATTGTAACTGCACTACACCACAAAGTTCACTATGAGAATGAAGGCGAATTTACATATTCGCCATATTCCGTTGTAAAAAAAACTATTGTACTTATTTTTTATTTTTAAATTAATATTGGAGCTGCCGGAAGCCTCTTGTAAATTTGACTGACTTTAGCCACGAAAATTAAACAGAGTTACCAAAATTCGCAATAATCAAAAGGCTTACTTTAAGGAAATTAGATGTTAATAGGTGGGAAAATGGAATAAAAACACTTCCGATGCGTTAATTAGAATCAGTTATTGAAACGCAGACTTCCATCTTCTTTTATTATACGTGATCTAGTCATAAGAATTGTTGCTTCTGTTTCGTAGGCATTTCTATTTCAGGGATAATATTTTCGATATTACAAATTTTAAACAAACAAATAATAGTGTTATAAAAAAAACACGTTTGTAGAGGGATCAACATTTGATGAACGTATAATACTTCCACATAAATCCAAAAATAGGAATACACTTTTTGAAGAATATCTTGCCATCTAAAAAGGAATCGTTCAAGTATTACGTAAGAATTTTGTCGGACAGGAAAAAGTCCTCGTGACTGTTTACTATTTCTTACAGAAAAGTGAGGGGGTTAGGTAAAATCTTACGTAAGATTCCGCATCCGTAAGAAAAATTAGTTTTAAGCCTGATTTCAGCAAAAAATAGGGGGGGGGGGGGGGGGGAGTAGTAGAAAGAATCTTGGGTAATCTTGAAAGTCGGAACACCGACTGTACTCGGAAAGTAGGTTTTTTGCAGTTGTCCTATCCATGTCCAACCATTCAGACAAATGCGAGTATTTCTAATAAAAGTCAGATGCAGCCACGCGTGATCACTGGTGCGATAATAGTTCATACAGTAATTCTGAGTCTTCCTTAAAAGAGTTACACATTTTCAAACGCCCTTACCTCATACATATAGGACTGTCGAGGCCTTTCCCTCGGTCTGCATTCAAGTCTCCTACGAAAAAATGATTATTTATCTAGCAATAACTTTTTTTATTTACTTTTTTTTATTATCTGGCTCATATTTTCAGTTACAATTAAGGAAATTTCTATAATACATTGTATTTAAAAATTCCAAAAATTGTATGTTAGAGGGCTCGGATTTACACCACTATTGACTATATTTGAAACTTTTTTGAGTGATGCTACTATTTTGACTTCATGTAAAATATCTGACAGTGATTTGGACCAATTTTTTTTAATCGGTCCTTTTTAAGGCCATCAAATATTTTAAACGAAGGAACATAGGTCCTTCAATAGATCAAAAGATCAAACAAAAATAGGTCCTTCTCAGGGTCAACAAATACAATATTCGGAAATTTCAGATAAAATATATTATAGAAAATTCCGTGCAAAATTAAAAAAGGTTATGTTTCGTATTTTATTCGTTATAAGGTACAAAGGATCCCCGTTGGCAAGCGTCGGAAGCAGCAATCTGAAGGTCCCTCAGCTAAGTGAGGCGAAGTTGGGTAGCGAGTGTGGATCAAGCAAGTATACGGCGTTCAAATAAGCACTGCCCTATTTACATTTTATTGGAGTAAGTCAAACAAATTAGTATTCAACTAGAAATACAAATTTGTATTTACTTTCAATTTCACAGTTAATTTGCAACAAAATGTGTTTAATTTATTCAAGTCGTACTCAAAATCGATATAACTTTTCACAAACCTTAACCTTTTGAGGTGAGGAGAATGTTTAGATTCCGAAACTGACTTACAAGGAGACATCACAGCTCATGGAATTTAGATTGAGCACATACTTTTGATGATGAGAGAGCATCACTGGAGATGAAATTTAGCCACGGCCCTTATACTCGATAATTACTTTGTTAGTCAGTTGGCGAGATAGCTCAAGTGGTAAAGACTCAGACTTGCAGCCTAAAAGTTACGGTTTCGAATCTTTTTAAATATACAATATGCTATTACAAAAAGAGGTTTAATACTTCAAATTAACAAAAAGAACAGCTTTAAAAATATATAAATTCGAAACTTTGGTATTGAAACAATATTTTGGCAAGTAGAATGTTTCACCTTTGGAAAAACGAGTGTTTTGCCTTAAAAAAAACGATTGTTTTAGAAGAAAATACTGAACAATTTTATTTTTGCTAATCGCAATTTAATCAAAATATAAAATTTCATTTTAATTTCACGCATTTAACATCGACTTTTCCTTTTGGACTCTAATTTTACATGTTTACATTTTAATTAAATCCCAATTTTAAAGCGTTATCGATTTCTTCTTTTATCCTTATTCCTCTATTGTTGAGTCATATGCTTTTAATGAGTGAGAACTTTGCGTACCATCTGCAAGGAAATTTTAGTCGTCGTCTGAACGTTAAATTGAGAACTTGTCTCGCCGTTTCGGTAGGCAAGTTCGAAATCATAATTGCGTATCAAATTTTAAATTGTTCAATATTTACTAGCTGGATTTTTAGAGCAATTTTTTAATATTGAGAAAAAGTGTTGTAATATTTATCTCAGTGATCCGTACTGCAATGAATTTGTCGTTAAAAAAGTTTAAAAACATTACATCTTTTTTTCTCAGATAAACTTCTCTCGATCGCGAACATTTTTGTTCGTTCGAGCCGGATAAAGTAAATCGTATTTTCTGGATAGTTCGCGAGTGCAATTGACATATGTGAATCGTGAAAAAATGATATCAAGACAGAGTTTTATTCAGTTAAATCATTTGATTATTTTCAATCTACGTAATTTCTCGACACTCATATACCCTTGTCAGCCGACTACTATTTACTCCTGCCAATCCCACCGGACTATTAGCGTATTTTGAGTGAAATTTATGCAATGACTCTCGGTAGTTAACTTAAATACATTTCGCAACGACTGTGGTGACTCATAGAACTGATTAATTCCGTTCTTAATTATTACTAAATTTTGAACACGTCACTTATCTCTTTTATTTTTTAAACTATGATTAGCAGCAATTCGTGTTAGTGTATTAGTCTCGAGTCAACAAATACACTTCGTAAAATTGCATTAATAAACTTTCGGGATAATTCAAACATTTTATTACATTGTACAACATTGAGACATTTAGTTTAAACATGTAACTAAATTCATTATTTGTCGTGTCAGTACAAAGTTCGGTCGTTTAAAATGTCTTAACGCAGACTGAGCTGTGCCTTCTCTAGCAAGTGAAACTTGTTAGCCAAATAAACAATTTGTTCCAATCGGTTCCAACAGTACACACACGCGGTATGCTTCGAGCACGATTAGAGACGCTCGAAACAAACTACTTAAAGTTCCAGCAACAGCATGATGTTTTGCTGAAGGCGCCTTTAGAAGGAGAAGTCACATATTTTTAGGGTGACATCTTCACCCAAACGGAAGAATGGAATCAAGTTGCTAAGGGTAAATTCTTCGATGCAATCGACGCTCTTGCCTCCGCACAGACATCTAACTCTTTCTTAACCCTCTACCGCCCACAGTGACATATATGTAACGTTTGGAAAACTTGAGTTTTTTTAAATATGACTTTGAGACGAACAGCAATTTTTAACGCAAGGATTCACATGAAAGTCAGGACGGTAATGAGCTAGAATTTTAGTTTTGTATACACTCCGCCATAGGAATGCACATTTGGCAATTCTTTTCAGGCAACCTTTCAGATGCTTCAGCGCATGAAACGTCGCTTCACGAGTGACTCATCCTTCATAAGGGCCTATCAGGAATTTCTTAAGGAATATGAAAGTCTTTGCCACATGGTACCTGAAACTAAGTCTTCTACTCCTCCTGACTATTCTCGCTCCTTCCACATCATGCGGTATGGCGTGAATCAAGCGCTACTACCAAGTTGAGAGTAGTCTTCAATGGATCTCGGAAGACTGAAGCTGGAATTTAGCTCAATCAATGCTTGCATACTGGAGCCACACTTCTCCCAAATCTAGTCGGCATTGTGCTTCGTTGTAGATGTTTCCGCATAGCTCTCTGTGCTGCCGTAGAGAAAATGTACCGACAAATCCAGGTACACGGAGGCGATCAGGATCTTTATCTAATCCTGTGGAGAGAATTTCCAAGTGATTCAGTTGAAACGTTTCGTCTTACGACTGTTACATACGGTTTGTTTTGTGCTCCCTTTCTTGCACTTCGTTGCATTCAACAACTCGCCCTTAATGAGGGGAAAAATGATCCAAAAACAGCAGAAGTTTTACATCGAGGGACTTACGTGGACGACGTATTCACAGGTGCAGATAACTTCGAGGCAATTTCTTTACAGAATCAATTACATCGACTTTTCACAAGGGGCGGCTTTCCACTTCACAAATGAATGTAAAGTGATTCTGATCTACTAGAAAAAATTACACATTAACTTCGAGCTTTGTCTCAGCCTCTGTCTATAGAATTCCAGCAATCGTTTCATATGCTGGGCCTCTCTTAGAATCCTGAACGAGATGTGATGACTTTTGACGTCCGCTTATCAGCCTGTCCAGATGTCATCACAAAAAGTACCGTTTTGAGTCAGATAGCTAAGCTGTTTGATCCGCTGGGAGTATTGAGTCCAGTTTTAATAACAGATAAGATCCTAATTCAAGCTCTCTGGCTTTTAAACATCACCTGGGACGACCCCTTTCCGAAAGATGTTCGCGAACGTTGGCTTGCATATTGAGGCAGCCTTCGTGACATATCCTCAATTAAAATGCCTCGTTGGATAAAATTTAGTTCATCTTCTGGTTCCTGTGAGCTGCATATATTATCCGATGCTTCGGAGAAAGCTTCTCTATTCCTACTCTTCTTTCGATGAACTTCTACGAGCGACTGCCTGGTTAGAATGATTTATCCAACGTGTTTTTCATCAATGCTGTTCAAAGTCATCATTCCTTTCACCTTCAGAACTTAAGAAAGCTCGTTTATATTGGATTCGACACGAACAGAAATTTTATTTTGAAGCAGACATTAAGGCTCTATCATCAGGTAGATCTGCTCCGTCCAAAAAAAAGTTAGGTCGTTTAACACCTAACTTAGATTCTCAACAACTGCTTCGCATAGGAGGTAGGTTGAAGAATTCAGCATTGAATCCTGATGAGAAATAGTCTCTCATTCTCAGCTTTAGACAAACCTACTGGATTCTACGTGGTCTATCAGTTGTGAGGGCCTTTATTCATCGATGTTCACCATGCCTACGACAGCGAGCCGTAAAGCCTCATCAATTAATGGCAGACCTTCCAGCAATTCGCTCTACTCCGAGTCGACCATTTCTACATACTGGCGTCGTTTATACTGGATCGGTTTACTTGCGAACAACTAAGAGTCGTAGTTATCGATCATATAAACGCTAGATCGCAGTGTTCGTTAACTGCTTTACTCGAGCTGTCCACTTGGAAGCTGTGGCTGACTATATGGCTAATGCCTTTCTAGCTGCCAACTACAGAATCATTTCTCGATGTGGCATTTGTGCTACCTTGACAAGCTTCGTGCCTCGCTGCGTATGGCACAGAGTGGAGATTCAATCCACCAGGTGCACTGCATTTTGGAGGAATTTGGGAACCGGCCGTGAAGTTAGCGAAAAACCACATTCGGCAAGTCATCGGAGATACTACCCTTACATACGAAGAAATGAGCACATTTCTGGTCCAAGTGGAGACCTGTTTGAATTCAAGACCTACTCAACCCATGTCCGATGATCCTGATTATCTTACAGCTCTTACTCCAGGTCTTTTTTTAATTGGAGAATCTTTCAACAGTATCCCTGAGACAAGTTAAATTAAAATTGCCTCAAATCGCTTATCTCGATGGCATTTGTTACAACAAATGCGTCAGAATTTCTGACAACGTCGTATCATTTCTTTTCAGTTGTGTTATTGGCACAGGAATGACCTGCGGCCCGCATAGCAACCAAGAAACGGCCCTCCGTTGGTGTGATGGCCTGCGAAAAGGTATTCATTGAGTGTCTCGCTCCATGCGACCCCCCACCCCTCCAAGCTATAGGTTCAGAATGATCGTGCCTGTGGCACTTTGGCCCCTTGGGGTTACAAAGGTGTCCTAATGATATCTAGGGGACACCGGACGACCTCCCCAAGTAACTAGTCTTAGCCCTGCATGCGGGGCTCTGCAGAGGCGAAGCTTTATTTCCCTAGATACTCGTGGGAAATAAAATGGATCATGCAAAATTAAAATCAAAAGAAGGATAACCAGCACTGCGGCTCACAAGCGAGGAAGAGGCTCAGAGGGCATCCCACGAGTGGGAGGAGGCTAAGTCTGTAAAGAGATATAAGACAGCCCAGCAGCCGACTAACAGAGAGTCGACGAGGGCTGGATTACCAGCCACTCAGAAGGCTGACCTCCTGACTATAGAGCAGTTTGAGCTTTTTAGGGAGGCTACCTGGAGGGTGCTCCGAAAAGTGTACCCAGATTAATTGCCAAGATTCAGGGACTCCTTTTGTACAAGCATTCTATTTGAGGCAGGCGACCCAGCGACCAAAGCTTGGTTACACAAGGCTGTAGTCGAGACAAGGCCTTGGGAAGGTGCATCTCTTAAGGTGGGTGAAGTTAAATTTCTCCAGATGATAGTAAATGCTACAGCGTAGTTCCCGGGTGAACTGGAAGACCCACCTGTGGTCCTAAGCCGGCTGGAGCGATTCAAGCCCTCACTGAAGACAGTATCCTGACGAATCGTTAGGCACAATAAGCCTCAGGAAGAGGACACAACGGTAGGAGGAATCAAACATCTCTTAGTTGTGCAAATTCCTGAGTCTCAGACGAGAACTCTTGCGGTCCTCAATAACAGACTCTTCTATCACTTTGGACAGTTCAATTTTAAGATCGGAAGCAGACCTAAATGACGTCGTCCCGCTGCTCGAGTTATGTACTAGAGACCTCATGGTTATATTGACGGATCTTAAAAAAATAGGAAGACTAGTCATGGGATCGGCTTACTTTCTATATGAAAACGCAACAAACCCACCAGTGGAGGTACGTACACTGGTGGAATACTGCAAGGTAAGGGGTCTTCCTCTTCTGCTGGGATGGGATGTTAATTCCCACCATACTTTGTGAGGTGGCACTGACTTCAACTCAAGATTTAACGATCTAGCGGGATACCTAATCACCAATGATTTAGATATTCTTAATACGGAGAATACCCCAACGTGTCGTAACTCGGTCAGGGAGGAAGTCATCCACATCACTCTCTGTACCTTTAAGTTCAGAGACAACATCAAGAAAAGGAGAGTCTTAGATAAACCAACTCCCTCGAATCACTCCCAGATAGACTTCGAGCTGGAATCCATTGTGCCCACGGGGGCTAAATGGGCCAGAAATCCAAGAAGAACGGACTGGTATCAGTTTCCACGGAACTAAGAAGTGCAATCTCAGAGGTGCCCAAGTCAATCAGAGAGAGAGGTTCAGACGTGCCAGCGACTGCGAAACGGAAGAACTATGGACCTCTTTTATGACAATGAAGGATGAACCGAAGGAGTGCAATACGTAAAGTAAAGCATGAAAACTAGACCAACTTTTGTACATAAATTGAGAAAGGAGCAGAGGCGGCTAGACTGGATGAGCTGCTTTCTCGAAATTCAGATGCTATTCTCGGCACTCTGAAATTACCCAGCGGGGGATACTCTACCTTGGCTCACCCTATCAAGACACATTTTCTGGGCTTTACAAAGTTAGGAGAAGAAGGGACGGCACCTAAGAGGCAATCAAAGCCGCTTGTGGTTCAACTGTGCCCGAAGCTAGTGAGATCATTATAGGGCCCATTGTGAGACTTGCTAGGGCTAGTCTGACATTTGGTTATGTTCCGACGGCAAGGAGGGATGCGAGAGTATTTTCATTCCGAAAGCAGGCAGGATCGGGTATACATCACCCAAGGATTTCCGTCCCATTAGCCTCACATCTTTCCTACTAAAATCAGAAAAAAACTCGTAAACAGATATATCCGCGATAAAGTCATGTCAATTAGGCCACTTCACAAGCAACAACACGCCTATAGGACTGGTTACTCCACTGAGACGGTTCTAAGCACAGCAGTTAATCTAATCGAAGGACAACTGAAGCATAAAGGCCTCGCGATTGGAACCTTTATGACCATCGAAGGAGCCTTTAAATACACCTCTGGAGAAGTGGTCAGGGCGGCCATGATCGCACACGGTGTGCCTATTGCAGTCGTGGAATGGACCTGCCCCATGTTGGCCAACAGGAACTTATCTACGATTAAGGGCGATATCACTTTACGTGGAACCGTTGACTCGGAATGTCCGCAGGGAGGTGTTTTATTACCCCTGCTGTTTTGCCTGCTAGTGGATAAACTGCTTCATCTGCTCACGAGTCAGGCACATCACGTTATGGGCTATGTGGACGATATACTGCTTATCGTGCGCGGGCAGCATCTGGATCTGCTCTTCGGGGTAATGCAGCAAGCACTAAGAATAGTAGATTCGTGTTGTAAGAAGACTGGACTACCAGTCAATTTGAGTAAGATGGACGCACTTGTATTTACCAGAGGGTATAAGTGGGGATCCACGAGTATATTGAAACAGTCGGGGCAAAAAATGAAAATCAAAGGACGAGCCAAATATTTAGGAGTCATTCTGGATAAGAGGCATCACTGGTGCCTCGAAGTCGAGACCCACGAAGGCTCGGGAGGTACTTATAGGTTTGAAGCCCCTTCTTCTCAACGTCAATGCCGTGGCTGCGAAGGCGACCTGGAGATAAAATGTTTTAAACGATTACAGTATCTCGACATTAGTGTGGATACCAATCCACAGGACAGCTATGATGGCCCTGAATGCAGCAACGAACACGTCGCTACTAGTTTAAGAGTGCCTTGAGCCACGGAATAAGCTAGCGTCAGACAACGTAGTCATTAGCAGCAAAAGAAAATTTTACTGGACCTGAGCCAGTTGTATGTTCTCTGGACGGGAAGGATAATGAAATTTCTACTTATATCATTTGTCACAGCCCTGTGATTGCGGGAAAACGCTTAATACTCACAGGCACTCACTGCATCAATGAATCTGAATATCAGCCAACAGCGTGGCTGTGGTCCTCTCCCTACGGAGATGGCTATGGGTCACGCTTAAGGCTTATAAGGGGACCCAACGGGATCAACCAAGCGTCAACGTCAGCGCCGTCAGAAACTTGTAATGGATTTTCTACTTGAAAATATTAATTTTTTTATTGTCGTTATCCAATATTTTGTTTTTTGAATGATCTGTGTGAACCTTTTTATAATTTTGTCTTAACCAAGCGGGCGGAATGTTCGGAATTGACTGTCATATTTTATTAACTACAATAAGTAATTTTAATTTCACTCATTTAAGATCGACTTTTCCATTTGGACTCTAATTTTACACGTTTATATTTTTATTAAATCCCCATTTTTCAGTGTTATCGATTTCTTCTTTTATCTTTATTCCTCTATCGTTGAGTCACATGCTTTCAATGAGTGAGAAGTTTGCGTACCTTCTACAAAGAAATTTTAGTTATCGTCCGAACATTACATTGAGAACTTGTCTCATCGTTTCGGTAGACAAGTTCGAAATAATATTTGCATATCAGATTTTTTCAATGTATCAGATTTTAAATTATTTAATATATACTAGCTTGATTTTTTGAGCAATTCTTCAATATTGAAAAAATGTGTTGTATTATTTATCTCAGTGACCTTTCCTTCAACGTACGTGGTTTCCCCTTGTTAGATAGATAATGAAGTGAAATTACTCGTCGCTTATTTATGTGTTCTCAGATGTGTTACTATTTGAACAAAAGAAAGATGAACGGCATTGTACACCCGCGGAAATACATAGATATCTCTGACCCGAGCACGGCTGCAATGTCTCGAAATCGCGACTGATAACTAGTTCATCAACCGGCAGGTACAAGTTCACAAATTCTATCAGTTGCAAGGGAGTCATCTTCATAAACGTACCCATATACCATTAAATTTAACTTGGTGCAGTTGGTGCAGAACTTGTTGGAGGTAATTCGCACAAAGCCTTGCAATTTTTAAACCGATATGTCCAGAATCGGAACTTATCAAAGGTCTTTATATCGATGTTATTTTCCTTTGCATTTTTCTTTGCCGATTTGATATGTCTTTTGTGAACATTGAGAAGAACTTACACGAGGTATTTTTTAGCTTGCTCAGTATAGCCATTTGGTTATTATCTTCGCCCGAAACTGTAAATAAAAACGAAGAATTGTTAATAGGAAACTTAGATAAATATTAATTCTCTCTGATCACTGAATTACAAAAGAATTATAGGGATTATAATTTTGTAAGTATTCTTATTTATTGTTATAGTTCACTGAAATTAGAATTTACGCTGGAAGAAAATATATCCAGGAACCTTTTTTTACCTAAAATATTTATGTGGACGTTCTTATGAAATACTGCAACACTCCGAATATATTATACATACATACATATACATACATACATAAATATATATATGTGTGTGTGTGTAATTAAAACTTTGTCATAAGGATAATCGTAGGATTTCGCCGGGATAGGTGGTTACGGTCTCTGACCGAATCAATACGATGATCGGGCAAAAATCTCGAGCACCCTGACGGCATGGAACGACCCCAGGACGACCGCCTTCTGCATTTTTCCCGCAAGTGTTCTAGCATATTGTTGACACGCAGGGATGCTTTTTAGGCTATTAGCAAGTGAAAGCTTGCCACCTCCAAGAGCGCCGATGATAAGGACGATCAGTTTAACAGAATATTCCGGGTACAATCGTTGCAACTCCCTTATAAGGTCTCGATACCTCTCTTTCTTTTCATTCTCCTTGGCTATGATATTTTTGTCAGCTGGTGCCGAAAATTCGATAACGAACATGGTTCGCTTCTCGAAGTCAAGAAGAACTATGACATGCCTCGAGTGTGCAACAGAAACAATTGTCCAGAACATAAACTTCCAGTATATGCGGCACTTCTCATTCTCGACAATTGACTCTATTTCCCTATCAGCATTTAGACGAGCGATATTAAGGTTAATGCCGTAAGAATGACAAAGATGGTAATAAAGCACTCTTAGTGCCGCATTGTTCCTTTAGATATAGGTCGTTCCCGCGAGATTTCGACAACTAGATAGTATATGTGCTAGATTTTCGGGGTGTGCATGGCACGCCCTGCACCTGTCATCGGGAATATCTTGGCTTAAAATGTGGCGACGGTATGTTAAGATGGAAATGACACTGTCTTGACATGCCAAAATGAAACCCTTACTGCCAGACTTCAATCCGGGTGATTTAAGGAAAGCAAAAGTTAACTCACACGACATGGACTGATCCTTTATATTTCTGTGGAAGACGCCGTGCAACCTGTTATCGAGAAGCTATTCACGGAAGTTTTTCTCCTGTGCTTTCTTAATCCGAGCTTTCAGAAATGAATACTCGAGATAGATAAGATTTGATGCATTTTGCTTACCCCTTATACTGAAGTTAAGTCTGAGTGTTTCAGCAGCCTCTTCCGCTGGTTTGTACAGAAACGCTCATTTGCCCACCTCTTCGTGCTTCCTGACCATTTGAAGAAATAGGGTCTCTTTCATTTGCGACTCTATATGCTGTACCCAGAATAATCCTGTTTTGAAGACATTCAAAATTCAATATTCCGCGACCACCGTGACGACGTGAGATATAGAGTCACGGATGAGATAGTAAATCTGGTTTTACAAAGCGGCATCTATCTCTCCATGCACCTCACGATTTACGGATGAACCTTCAAGCTTTCCTCAAGACAGGATAAGTCTATGGGAGGTCGAATCGAAAGCTTTCCAGTAATCAATCCAGGCCATCAAAAGGTCACGCTGGTAGGATGCTGTATCTTTGCAGACACATTTATTGATGAGCAGGTTCTCCCGCTCAGACAAGTGATTAGTCTGTAATTCTTCGGGTCAGCTAAGTTTCCCATTTTCATCAGGAGTACTGTGCGCCCTTCCACCAATCACTCCCGAATTGGCTCTGCCGACTTTAAACTAGATCAAAAAACGGACCAAATGCTGATAGGTTGAAGGAAACTTCTTACACCCGAAGGTGTTGATACCATCTGCTCCCAGAGCGGAATAGCTCTTCATACCACTTAATACTTTTTTCAC
>NC_046659.1:8481341-8484343 GCF_010883055.1 Belonocnema kinseyi | reverse complement strand
AGAATGCAAGGTGGGAATTTTATCTTATCCTTTCTTGTTTGCATAAAAAGTATGTATAAACAGGGTGTCACAAGACTCCCGGGACAGCTCAATATTTCCTCAGGTGATATTTTTCAGAGTGGTCAAGGTCATTCTTGAAGTAACTTGCAACGACGGATTCAATGGTGACCTTTGTTTTACCGACTGCGCAAAACACATTTGAACACGTGTTGTGAAAAACACCTGTTGTGCCATTTACTTAAAGGAGTTGTACCAGTTATGGGTTTAAAAAAAGCCTGCATGCCTCTGGGTCAAGGTCAAATTGGACCTATAACCTGAGTACATATTCTAACTTAAAATTTACAGCTCCATCGATTGTCGATGTAAAAAGGGGGTTTTCTTTTTTCTTAAGTTGGCATTGAAAAATCCTTGAAGGCAACTCTAAGGTCATATATCTCAAATAAGGTCTCCATACCTATGAGAATAGAAGCCCCTATGAAAAAGAAGTATTGATAAGTACTGAATCGAATACTTTTTTCGCGAATAAGTATTGGAAATCAAATAATTTTTCGTGAAAAAATACTGGATCCAATACTTACCAATACTTATTATTCATAATGGAGCTTATCAATTTTTTTCATAACGAGCAAAGTTACTAAATTTAAGAAGGCGTATTCAGTAGCGACCTCAAGCATGACCTTGAATATGACCTTTAAGGACACTTCAAGGTCAATTGTTGGAAACTCTTTTTTATATCGGCAATCGATAGAACAGTACATTTCAAGTTTGAATATGTAATCAGGTCCTAGGGTCCAATTTGACCGTGACCCAGAGGTACGCAGACATTGTTCAAGTTTAAATAACCTTAGAGTTACCTTCAAGCTTACAATGCACCTATGACCTTGGTAGATTTTTGAACGTAAAATTTCCCGCTGTATCGATTGCCGATGTAAGAAAAGAGGTTTCCATTTTTTTCTTAATGTCGACCTTGAAAAATCCTTGAAGCTCATCTTCAAGATCAAAATAAAGGGCACCACTGCATTCCTCGTTGAAAGTTACTTCAAGAATGACCTTGACCTCCATAAAAAATATCTTAACTGAGAAAGTATTCAGCCATCCCCAGAATTTCGTGACACCCTATACACACATACGCGCGCGCGGGGTATCCCATAGTGAAGTGTCCTGATTCATATGGTTGCATAAAAATAAAAATAAATGAATCTAAAATTCCTTTTCCAAAAATCAATTCTATTACTGCTGATCAAAGTGATACCTTTTGAAGACTATGTTTAAATAAGGTTTAGTATTTTTCTAGTACAGTACAAGTCCGATAACTTGCCGTCCGATAAGTGTACACTCCGCTTGTCATCACACGTACGACAGCACACTAATTGTGGTTCTCCCACTTCTTGTGCTATTCTGATCATGATTTGGCCCATGATTTACGCATGCACGCACCTAATATCGTGCTACTCGAGAGGGCATCCGATAAGTCCGCAATTCCTAGAATTTTCCGCTCCTGCAGCCCCAAAGTTGGAAAGTTATCGGACTTGTACTGTATGTACCCCGCAGTAAAGTATGTCTTTATAACTTAATGTCAGGGTCATAACGTCTTCTGAGGACCAGAATATGACTGCTAAAGACAGGTTTTATCAGGCAGACCTATACCATCGTCTTTAGATACTGCTTTTTTCACGAGGGTTATCACAAATATCTGCTTATGAATAGATTAAACTCTAAATGTGACAGAAGTCTATATAAAAAGAGTTGCTACATTTTTACAGAACCCAACTACCCCGAGACCTGTGAAAATAATATTTTTTTCAGAAGAAGCTCCAAGACTTGTTGCAAAGCGCAAAAGAAAGCAAAATGAGGATATAGTGGTCTTCATGACGCCTCTTGTAACAGAACTGTTACTTAACACTCGGTTTCGGTGAAGCCCTGCAACTAAGAGTAGCAAGACCGCGAACGATGGGGGGCGGACTTCCCCGAGGGGAACAGAGTCACCCGAGCGATAGCGCGCCTTTGATCAGTCTCGCTCTGTTCGTTCATCTTAACTATACTTCTTTCGCGACGCTTTGCTAACACGAGTGCCAAAACCAGGGGATGAAGAGTCCTGAGACGCCAGCCCAACCGTCCACCAACGAGCCGCGGATTTCTGAACCGCCCACGCCGCGGATCTACCGTACATATTGTACACGACAGCAGCTTTTCTCCCCCCTAGCCGCGCCACGGGCTTATGAGCCCACATGTGAGGGGCATTAAAATTGCTGTTACCTTCTTTTTTACTTCATTAGTTTCATTGTGTCTTCACCCGATTCTCGGCTTTCCACTTCCCCCATCCACCCCCTTCGATATTATTTCCATAATATCTGGCGCCCAAACCACAATCCCTCACTTTCCCTCCAAAATACCAAACCAGCCGAAAAAAGGGGAGAAATTTTAAAAATTAAAAGAAAGAATGCTTCTGACTTACACTCTCACTGTTTTGACTCTTATAATGATTGAACTCCATTGTTTGCATGCCCTTGATCTATTTGCCTTAGAATTGATCGCATTTGCCTTTCCAAACGGATACTTTTATTTAGACGATCCAATCCGTTCGCCATTCCCTTTCTCTTATTTTGTTTAGGATTTGTATTGATTATATGATTTACCTGCCATGCCATTTTTCTGATTTTGTTCATTATGTGTATTGATAATGTGATTTATCTACTGTTTCGTGTAATTTACCATGTGATATAATGATTTTTTTATCTGATTTGTTTTCCGATATGATTTGGTTTCCGAAGTGATTTGTTTTCTATCATTTCTAACCCATTGATGTGCCATTTACCTGACGCGTATGAGGGGAATTAATAAGTGAAAAATTGATAGGAATTTAACGGAAAATATAAAACCCATAAAAGGGGGAAAAGGACATTCAGCTCAAAGTTAGAAATATCAGTGATAGGTTTTAAAAATAGAACCAGTATTAGCGAATTTCAGTGAAATTAACTCTACTCAAAATCTGATATTTCGGG
>NC_046659.1:8479966-8481241 GCF_010883055.1 Belonocnema kinseyi | reverse complement strand
TTCAGCTCAAAGTTAGAAATATCAGTGATAGGTTTTAAAAATAGAACCAGTATTAGCGAATTTCAGTGAAATTAACTCTACTCAAAATCTGATATTTCGGGATGTACTATCAATGAAAGCGAAAACGAAAGGTTCGACAGAACTATGTTTTGGAAATCGAATTTGAATTTTAAAACTATAGGTATAGGGCTTAGGGTATAAGGAAAAAGGAAACCTAAAATAGAAATGGTAGTTCATTTGAGGGTAGCCTAAATATTCTAAGTGGCTGTAACTAACAAATTGTTTACGCGCACAAACAGGCTCGCACGGGCACCGAGCTTACATGTGGGTATCGCGCGAGGTCACGCGACGTATCTTGTAAACAAGAGCCTCAAGATGAAAATAAACATATTTTCGAACTCGGTGAAAATTTAATATCAAATTAAAATCTCGAATGAAAATTTTCAAAATAAATCCAAGTGTCGCTATCGAAATTAAAATAAAATGCGAGAACATGTCATAGAAACTTATATAGGGTGTTACATTAATACAAACCCAACTTGGAGACCTCAAAAAGAATAGAATTTTCTCGCTTAAAGGAGTACAGTGGATATCCACATAAGGTGTTCTAAAAATACGAATTTTAACGCGATCAAGGAGTAAATGAAACTCAGATCGGGAAAAATAAATGCAAAAATGCCTAACCCCACCAATACACAAAGCGATCACGATAGCTTATATTTAGAAAGTTCCGCTGCACTTCTGATTCAAAATAAGGATATAAATAATGTCGTAACTAAACCAACGATTAGAAACATGGTTTCAATCACCCCCCGAAATTCGGGAACGATCCCAAAAACAATAAACAGGTCGATTGGTCGCGGTAGAGGGCTTACACGAAAAAACGCAGAACACCCAGTACAAATAATAGGACAAACCAAGACAGATCAACTCAAAATACTCAACCCAACAGAACATTTGAATTAGAAAACAATACATTCTATTGGGATAAAGGAAATCTTCCCATAATAAAAGCGTCAAATCCAAATAGCTCTTTTGAACTTACAGAGAAAATAATTGAACCAAACGTCAGAAAAAATAGAAATGAATCTCGTAACAGAAATTCCGGTCAATTCAATTTAAAAGAAAATTTACAAGAGCCTCGACAAATTTTATACAATAAAATTGAAACCCGTAGCAGATAAAAAGATAATAATTTAAAAATTCAAGACTCCGATGACAGTGAACCATTACAGGACAGAATTAACTCAAACCAAAACAAATCACGTAGACTCC
>NC_046659.1:8478610-8479866 GCF_010883055.1 Belonocnema kinseyi | reverse complement strand
TAGCAGATAAAAAGATAATAATTTAAAAATTCAAGACTCCGATGACAGTGAACCATTACAGGACAGAATTAACTCAAACCAAAACAAATCACGTAGACTCCCAACAACAATTAACAGATCAAACAGACGTTCCAGAATTCAAATAAATAACCCAGACACAGACGAAGAATCCGACAATCAACTAAATAATGAAACAATTCCAGCCACGTATTTTCCCTTCGGCATGATTCAAACATCGTTCTAAATCATGAGTAGCTGGCCCATTAAATTTAAAAACAATAAAGATGACAGTCCCGCGCATTTTTTGGACGAATTAACAAGATTTAAAAGGGGATACAAAATAAACGACCGCGATACTCTTGAAAATTTGGACACACTACTAATAGAAGATGCAAAAGATTAGTGCGATATAAATAAAAATTCCTGGAGACATTTGTCAGATTTTTAAGTGGACTTTAAAAATGCTTACATCGGTTAACGATTTTCAGAGGAAATAAGACAAAAAATTTAATTTTGAAACAAAAAACAAAAACAAGACATACACTTTTACCTGACTGAGATTAGGAAATTATTCGCAAAATTATACCCTAGAAAAATCCGCGAATGGGAATTGCGTAGAACTTACGAAAACCTTAGAATACGATACAAAATGTACATTAAAAGGGACGATTTTGATGCTTTAGAACAATTAGAAGATGTAGGCAAAGAATGGGAAACTGAGCTAGCCAAGTCTAAAGTTAGAGGGCAAGTTTTACAAATAACAGAACCAAACATTGAGGATAAAAACGAACAAAGGCGTAACAATAGTAACGAGAATAAAAATATAATAAAGATTTAAGGGGAAATAAAAAGAGCGAAAAGGATAACCAAAACAAGAACCAAAATAATCAGAGTAAAAAACCATACAGAAATCGATTTCCATTTTCACCATTCGGATTTCCATTTCTTTCTTTCCCAAACCAATACCAACAAAATTATAGACCTAATTTCAGACCTAGATTCCCACCTGGTTTCCAATCAAATTTTCAACCTAGATTTCAACCAAACTTCCAACCTAGATTCACAAACAATAGACCAAGATACCGATTCAATTCTTACAACCAAATGATACCAGCGTTTAACCAAATGACAATAGGCTCAACTGAAGGTCAAAACAGCCCAATGATCGATTTCTTAAACGAAAAAGCGGAAAATAGTTCAGGAAATAATAATAATGAAAATATACGAAATTCTCAAAAACCAAATTACGGGAATAA
>NC_046659.1:8473781-8478510 GCF_010883055.1 Belonocnema kinseyi | reverse complement strand
AGCCCAATGATCGATTTCTTAAACGAAAAAGCGGAAAATAGTTCAGGAAATAATAATAATGAAAATATACGAAATTCTCAAAAACCAAATTACGGGAATAAAAACCAAAAACGGGAGAATAATTCTAATACGGATAACCAAAATAAAATAAATCCCGATTCGGATAAAAATCAGAATTTAAATTTGCGCAAAGACGATCAAATAAATAATATTAATTGTTATCATTGTGGATTAGCGGGACATTTTAAAAGAGAGTGCCCATATTACACATACAACCAGGGAAATTGGAAGGGCGGGTACTAGACACAAAACTAATACAACCTAGCACCGAAACGCCGGAAATCTTGAACTCGGACAAAGATGAAAGAACGGAAACACGTTTTCATCTGATGATAAAAATTCGAAGGTAACCTATTTCGAATTCAAGTCGATACCGGTGCTACACATTCATACGGGGGTAAAGAATTGATGAAAAAATCCAAAATTCCAAAATTTCAATTCTAAAACCAGTTTCGCGCAAATTAACAGTCGCAAAAGGAGAAACCGTCAATATAATTGGACAGGCCGTAGTCCCAATTACGATAGGAAAGAAAGTAAAGCACATTATGTGCAGGTTGGTCCCAAAATTAAAATCCGTCGTTATTTTGGGTACGGATATGCTCAAAACACTACGGATGACCCTAGACTACGACTCAGAAAACTGGTGGCTACCAGGGAGTTCCCCACCCTCTATCCTATGGAAGCTTATCCAAACGCATTGCCCGTCCCAATAACCGAGGTTAAAACCGAAAATAAACCTGACACTGTAGGAAAAGAAAATAAAGAAACTAAAAGGAATGATGTTAGGGATAAAATAATGTCGGAGAATAAAGAGATTAAGAATAATAATAATAAAGCGAAATTTGGAGGTAGTATTAATCTTAAAAATACTAGAGAATTTAACAAAAATATTCCGACAGACAAAGATAGCGAAATCCCCTTAGTACCTATCAACTCCAACCAATCCCAAAAAACCAAAATTACCCAAAATCCAGCAACAAATCCTGCTAAATATATCCCTAGCCTAATGAGCATTCCCACCTACGACACTAGCGACGACTCAAGCACAAAAGACTCTATTAATTCAGGCAAACCTAGAAATAGGAAAAAAGTTATGAAAAATAATTCAGGGAAAAATTATTATGATGGCAAATACGAGAACGAATATAGAAATAGCGATTGTAATCTTTGGAAAAATAAGAAAGTTACAAATCGGAAAGAATCAAAATCTGAATCTCAAAAAGCCAATGAAATGTTAGAAACGATAATAGAAATCAATGGGTTTATTTCAAAAATAAGGCAATTAAGTTAAATAATTTTATGGATAGCTTAGGAAAAATCCACGAACAAGATAATGATTCAGCTGAAGTTTGTGAAGGCATTCTCGAGCTTAACGAAAGCCAACAATCACAATTACAAAAACTACTTGAAAATAAAATTAAAATACATTCGGGGAAAGAACATAGGACAACCCATTTAACAAAACACAAAATTGACGTGCAGGGCCACGATCCCATAAAACAGCGATACTACCACGTGAGCCCTAAAGTCAAAGAAATAATTTATCAAACAGTAGATAAATTATTAGAACAAGATATAATAGAACCCTCTTGTTCAAATTGGTTGAACCCTATAGTCATGACTAAAAAAGCGGGTAAAGATTATAGATTTTTCCTAGATTTTAGGAAAGTAAATAACATCACAAAAAAGACTTATACCCAATTCCGCTCATGACAGAAATATTGGACACTTTAAGATCAGCTAAATTCCTTTCAAAAATTGATTTATAATTAGCTTATTTACAAATTTCATTAGAAGAAAGCTCAAAACCTATAACAGCATTCACAGTACCTGGAAAGGGCATGTACCAATTTAAAAGGATGCCATTTGGTTTAACAAATGCTCCAGCCACTTTACAGAAACTGATGGATAAAATCATAACCCCAGATTTAAAGCCAAACGTTTTTTGTTTTTTAGACGACATTGTTACAGTAACTCAAAATTTCGATGACTTTTTAAAAAAATGAACATTGTACTATATAAAATAAATTATGCAAATTTAACGATCAGTCTGGGCAAATGTGAATTCGGCTGCTCAGAAATCAAATATTTAGACTTTAAAGTTAACGATAAAGGATTGCAAATAAATGATGAAAAAATTCAACCAATATTAGATTTCCTAAACCTAAAAACATTAAACAATTACAGCGCATAATAGGGATGGCAAGTTGGTATAGAAAATTTATCCCACACTTTGCCGAAAAAATAGAACCGATTAACAGATTACTTGAAAAAGATAAACAATGGGATTGGGGATTAGAACAAGATGAGGCTTTCCAAAAAATTAAAGACCTTTTAACATCAGCACCCATATTAACCTGCCCAGATTTTACTCCAGGCTTCCTACTCGAAACCGATGCGAGTAATACGGGATTAAGAGCCGTACTTACTCAAATGATTGACGGCATAAATTACGTAATAGCATACGCGAGCAGAAGCCTAAACAGGGCAGAATCTCGACAGTCAGCATCTGAAAAATAATGCGTAGCGGTAGTTTGGGCCTTACGAAAATTTAGGCCATACTTAGAAGGCTACAGCTTTAAAGTAATAACGGACCACTTAGCATTAGAGTGGCTCCATAATCTAAAAAACCCAACTGGCAGATTAGCGAGATGGGCACTAGAATTACTAGAATAGGACTACGAAGTCATATATCGTAAAGGTAGTTCAAATTTGGTCCCTGAAACTCTGTCGAGATGAAGATAATCGTCTAAAGCAATCGCGTTCACGTTAGCGTGTAGTACCGAAAAACCAAAAACGGACTTAAATGACAAAACTGACGACTGGTACCCAACAAAAATTAGACAAGTGACAAAAAGACCGGAAGAACACGAAAAATGGCGAATCAGAGATTCAAAACTCTATTTTTACAGAACTAACCCATTAAAATCTACCCTATTACCAGATTCAAACCCCTGGAAATTAGTCGTACTAAAAAACTCAAGAGCTCAAGTTTTACGGGAAAATCACGACGAAATCCAGGCAGGACATTTAGGCTCAGAGAAAACTTATACGAAAATTTCCAAACATTACTTCTGGCCAGGGGTATATTCGAACGTGATCAAATACGTAAAAAATTGCCAGACTTGTCAAAGATCAAAACCAAGTAACCAAAGTAAGATAGGATTTATGGGTAAAAGGGTAATTGAAGAACCGTGGATCATGGTAGCAGCTGATATCATGGGTCCGCTACCAAGTTCTAAAAAGAGAAAAAATCGATACATTTTAGTGTTTGTAGACCTTCTTACAAAATGGGTCGAAATAATCCCAATTAGAAAAGCAAACGGAAGCACAATAGAGTCAGAATTCCACAAACGTGTCATTTCACGTTGAGAAACACCGCGGATCCTTCACACTGATAATGGCACGAAATTTGTCAATAAAACAGTCAGAGACTTAACATAAAAATTCGGCATCAGGCACACTAAAACACCTAAATATTACCCCCGAGCAAACCCAACCGAACGCTATAACAGAACAATTAAACAAATTATTAAAACCTACCTAGATAACGATCATTCCACCTGTGATGAACACATAGACGATTTACAGTTCGCGATAAACACTAGCAAAAACTCATAAACACAGTTTACCCCATCATTTTTAAACTTAGGTCGCGAATTAGAACCACTAGAGTCCCTAAAAAAAAATTTCGAAAACGAAAGCGAAATAGAGTTTCAAAGCGTAGATAAATGGACAGACAGACTTAGAAAGCTACAAATTATAAAAGAGGAAGTCCAGAAAATTTAGGCCATGGCTAATAAAAGACAAGCGAATAACTATAATTTGAGAAGAAGACCGGTAGAATTTACAATAGGAGATAAGGTATTAAAAAGAACAACTAGACTTTTAAATAAAGCAGATAGAAAATCAAGTAAATTATACAACCAATATGAAGGTTCATATATTATTAAGAAAAAGAATTCCCCAACGATCTATGAATTAAAAAACCTCAAAGGAAAGAGAATGGGTGAATGGAACATAAATGACTTTAAGCTAGAAAATAACTGATACACAAAAAAAAAAAAAAAATAACAAAAACTTGAGACTTTAAGGGTTAGCAACTAAATATTGGCAGGGGGCAAGGATCAATGGCATAGCATACACAGCTGACTCCAAAGACAAATCTAGACAGTAGAAACATTTTTTTTTCTTTCTTTTTCTTCCCCATATAGAAAATGGAACCAGAAGTAAGGTGCTACCTCTGCTAAAGGTCGGCAGACAAACAAAAATTGGAGAAGCAGTTAGCATATTGCCCAGCGTGGATCTGGCTAAACAAGGTCGCTCAGGGAGCATCAGAAAACAACCTAAAATACCATCCCCATCACCACATCCGCAGCGCATTCAAAAACTTGGATCCGCAGGAGGAGGAAGATGCTGAAGGAGGACCAAGTACAAGGATAGGCCAGGCAACAACCCAGATGATGCTACAAAAATTAAAAGAATTTAAAGTAAAAGCATAACTAGAACACTTCAAAAATTGCAACAAAAAAACCTGGATCACATACAAGAATTTGAAACAGCACAAATGGAACAGAAAAGGGCTGAAGAGGAGGAAAAGAGAAGAAAGGAGGAGGAAACGAGAGCGAGAATCGAAAGGGAAAGGGCAATACCCTGGCAAAGAGTACTG
>NC_046659.1:8472426-8473681 GCF_010883055.1 Belonocnema kinseyi | reverse complement strand
TAGCAGATAAAAAGATAATAATTTAAAAATTCAAGACTCCGATGACAGTGAACCATTACAGGACAGAATTAACTCAAACCAAAACAAATCACGTAGACTCCCGACAACAATTAACAGATCAAACAGACGTTCCAGAATTCAAATAAAAAGCCCAGACACAGATGAAGAATCCGACAATCAACTAAATAATGAAACAATTCCAGCCACGTATTTTCCCTTCGGCATGATTCAAACACCGTTCTAAATCATGAGTAGCTGGCCCATTAAATTTAAAAACAATAAAGATGACAGTCCCGCGCATTTTTTGGACGAATTAACAAGATTTAAAAGGGTATACAAAATAAACGACCGCGATACTCTTGAAAATTTGGACACACTACTAATAGAAGATGCAAAAGATTGGTGCGGTATAAATAAAAATTCCTGGAGACATTTGTCAGATTTTTAAGTGGACTTTAAAAATGCTTACATCGGTGAACGATTTTCAGAGGAAATAAGACAAAAAATTTAATTTTGCAACAAAAAACAAAAACAAGACATACACTTTTACCTGACTGAAGTTAGGAAATTATTCGCAAAATTGTACCCTAGAAAAATCCGCGAATGGGAATTGCGTAGAACTTACGAAAACCTTAGAATACGATACAAAATGTACATTAAAAGGGAGGATTTTGATGCTTTAGAACAATTAGAAGATGTAGGCAAAGAATGGGAACTGAGCTAGCCAAGTCTAAAGTTAAAAGGCAAGTTTTACAAATAACAGAACCAAACATTGATGATAAAAACGAACAAAGGCGTAACAATAGTAACGAGAATAAAAATATAATAAAGATTTAAGGGGAAATAAAAAGAGCGAAAAGGATAACCAAAACAGGAACCAAAATAATCAGAGTAAAAAACCATACAGAAATCGATTTCCATTTTCACCATTCGGATTTCCATTTCTTTCTTTCCCAAACCAATACCAACAAAATTATAGACCTAATTTCAGACCTAGATTCCCACCTGGTTTCCAATCAAATTTTCAACCTAGATTTCAACCAAACTTCCAACCTAGATTCACAAACAATAGACCAAGATACCGATTCAATTCTTACAACCAAATGATACCAGCGTTTAACCAAATGACAATAGGCTCAATTGAAGGTCAAAGCAGCCCAATGATCGATTTCTTAAACGAAAAAGCGGAAAATAGTTCAGGAAATAATAATAATGAAAATATACGAAATTCTCAAAAACCAAATTACGGGAATAA
>NC_046659.1:8453155-8472326 GCF_010883055.1 Belonocnema kinseyi | reverse complement strand
TTATGACAATAAAAGAACCCTAAAATAAAACTGCCCTGACTCCAGACAATATTTTTGTTCCCCCACCACTATTTTTTTCTCCTTACAGAAGCAGATCATCATGGATGAAAACTGGAGCAGCGGCATCGAGAAAAACATCGCGATTATTAAATTAAAAACCAGAGAAAATTCGAAGGGATTCCGTTGTCAATTTTGTGAAAAATTAATACCAAAACCCATTTACGTAATACGCGAGTCATTTAGCAACAATAGACCTCATAGACACAAAAAAAATTTACAACTCCAAGCTCTCACAATCAAACGTACCTACAAGGGGGCTGGGAGACAATAAACAAAAAATTATAAAACCTTTTACAGATAGAAATTGCAGAATACGAAATCGACCGAAACATAGACAAAGAAACAATGGAAGACCTGGACAGAGAACTTAAGGAATTGACGCAAATTTAAGGAATATACCCAAACCCCCACGGAAGTAGAGGGGTTTAACAAGAACTGTTACTTAACACTCGGTTTCGGCGCGGCCCTGAAACTAAGAGTAGCAAGACCGCGAACGACGGGGGCAGACTTCCCCGAGAGGACCCGAATCGCCCGAGCGATAGCGCGACTTCGGGCAGTCTCGCTTTGTCCGTTCATCCGAATTATACTTATTTCGCGACGCTTTGCTAACGCGAGTGCCAAAACCAGAGGATAAAGAGTCCTGCGAGGCCAGCCCAAACGTCCACCAACGAGCCGCGGATCTACCGTACATATTGTACCCGACAGCAGCTTTTCTCCCCCCTAGCCGCGCCACGGGCTTAGAGGCCCACATGTAAGTGGCATTAAAATTGCGGTTGCCTTCTTTTTTACTTCATGAGTTTCATTGTGTCTTCAACCGATTCTCGGCTTTCCACTTCCCCCATCTACCCCCTTCGATATTAGTTTCGTAATACTCTTTACACCAGGAAAAAAGGAACAGAAGCGAACCTCAGGATTGGTTAGAGAAAATGAATCACCACTATGGTCTCAAAGGCAACAAGCACAGAAAAGAGCTAGTATTTTTTAGAGTGCATGTGTACTATAAAAAACACCAGAGGACTTATTAATAAAATAAGGGAGGTACAATCGTTCTTCGGGCTACGTAAGTATAATCTCATTTTGTTAACTGAAACTTAGTTTCAAGATATTTGATCAAAAATGAGTATAATGAGTTGTATAATAATTGCACAATAATGTAGTATAATATAATTTTGTTAACTCAAAATTAGCTGCTGTATAATTTATCAACGAATGAATTAATTAATAGTAATTACTATGATTGTTATAGGAAAGATATACAGGCTCGAATGTAAGGGGGGGGGGGAGCACAACATTTTATAATCTCTCGTAGAGCGTAAAACTTAGGCTATGGGACATTATTTCTGAAGTGACCCCACCTAACATTTTTAAGTTTTCAGATCGGGTTTATATTGGATGAAGTTATTGCCCTATTGGATAGGGATGCCTCATAGGATGCTTCTAACTCTGTCACCTAAATCATGGAGCTGCAGGAAATTAAGGGTGTGAGTTAAATCCGGATTTGAATACTTATCGAATATCCGCTTTTTTCGAGATCCTCGAATCAATAAAATGTTAAAAAATCAAACAATTATTTTTTTACTCACAATCCTGACAACATACGAGAATTCTCGATAGATAACATGTTTTCAAAGGGCCACGAATTGACGATGGTGACTATCAATTTTGCGAAATTCGATAAAAGAGGATCAACTGACATGTCCTGTGTGTTGTAACTGTTGTTGTAATCAGCCACCGGGCTAGTTGTCGCCTTCGCGCCACGCACGGTATCAAGGCGCCCTTATCTATCGACCGCGGGTCAGGACTACGATTCTCAAAGATTCTCGACCTCTTCTGCAACATTGACTTTTTGATGAGACTATCATCAATCGATGGTACGTCAAAAATAATAAGACACGTGTCCCGGAAATTTGGGCCCCTTATAAGAACTATGACCGTTTGTAAATCACATGAGCCACGACTGCCGAACCTCTACCGGTTCGCGCGCATGTACTTCCATCAAGCACAGCCGGTTCAGTGGTAAAGAGCCTGGCTGGCGACCACACTGCCGTGGTTTCAAATCTTTTGTCAACTTATTTTTCGTATTGTAAATATTTTAAATAATAGTTTTTAATGCTTCCCCGGCGATGAAATTTTCTGTTCAAAAATATAACTGGGAAATACATATCACGCAGTCACTTTTCAAATAATTTATTTGTATAATCGTAATTTATGTTTTTTACATATTTGCGGGTGATAATCGACATAAATTATCAGGTATATGGATGATGCACTGTTCACTACAGCGACGAAGAAAATTAGAGTCAGCCAAGGGTTAGGCAGTTTTCAATTAGGAAATAAAAACAGAAATGTGAATACAATTTCCTACAAAGTATTGCAATACTTTTTGCAGATAACATTTGTAAACGCACAAATTTGATCGATAATCCAATTTATGATTGTATGTATATCTGTAAATTTACCCAGTTTTAAATTAAAACTGGATTATAAATTATAAATTTATCAACTTACCCAGAAATAAATTTAAAAACTATAAAATTTGGAAATTAGGCCCTCTGCAAATTTATTTATAATTTGAAAGCTTATCAAGTCGCCCAACAACTATTCTATATATTGCAGAATTGTCCACATTGAGAATTATTCCAAAATGACAAAACTAGCAAATATTGACTTTTCTTTACAACTTATAAATCCGATTTATAAATGAATTGCAGAAGGCCTACTTTCAAATTTTTGAAAATTCTAAATTTGATAATTTTGAAATTTATTGCTGGGTAACTTGATAAATTTCAAATTTATAAAAAAAAGTGCATATTCGCCAGTTTTGTAATTTTGGAATAATTATCAATGTGGAAAATTATGCACTATCCGGAATAGATGTTGGGCAATTTGATAAACTTTCAATTCATAAATAAATTTGTAGAAGGCCTGATTTCGAAATTTGATAGTTTTGAAATGTATTTCTGGGTAAGTTAATAAATTTATCATTTATAATCCAGTTATAATTTCAAACTGAGAAAATTACATATTTACATACACCCAGCCACCTAATAATCTATGACAATTATCAACCGCAAATATGTAAAGAAAAATAAATTACGATTATCGTCCAGGAAGCTCTAAAAATTATTGGACATGTTTACAATACGAAAAAAATACGCCCGCTGCGTAGGCACGATCTAACTGCGCGCTATGCGCGCGGCGTTTCGCGCCAAGTTTGAACGCGCCATTGGCGCACGGATAAGCTCTTGCGCTTCGTGCTCGTTCTTGTGCGTTTAATGCGTACACTTTAACTACGTTTTTTCAAATATCAAAAATATTCTAACTTAAATCGAAAATTGTAATTCAAGGTTTTGAGGAATTACAACCATAAATTGTAACTGAAATTTTTTTCGATTTGTTTTTAAAGAAGATTCTCAAAGCACATACGGCCTTGACGATTAATTCTCATTACGAAACTTGCACTTTACGCTGGATAATTTATGTCCATTTAAAAAAATTATCAAGATAATTTGTAAATCTTATTCAAATCAAGTAAAAACAAGGCTTTAAACTTATGGATCTCTCACAAACCAAAATTGCATATTTTTTTTAATGAGCCAACTTTTTGAACTTTTGTCTAATTAAGAAACTTTATGAGAGTTTTGAAATACATATATTTTATATCTAGTAGAAATTTGGATTGATATTTCTTAACCTATACACAATTTTTTTTTGTTACTTTTTTTGAAAATGTTCAAAATTTTCATAAGTATTTAACTTTTCTAATTTTCATTGAAATTGAAAATTTTATTTGGAAAATTTGAAAGTCTTCTACCTATCTATAACAAATTTCGATACAAATTTCTAAAATAAAAATTTTTTTTTTCAAATTTTGAAAATGCTTTAAAGTTTTTTATTTTGGTTGGAAATATCTGTTTAACGAACTTTACCTTTATTTTGGGAACCTTACGAAGTGTATCAAAGGCTGACTCGATTGGACAAATCCTTCAAAGGTTAGCGTGGCTACAACATTCAGGTAACCATACATACAGACAGACAGATATACAAACAGACAGACACTGATAAAATGTTATGATTTTCGGATTCTGTGCGTGCCAAAACGTAAAGATCCGTTAAAAACCAGAGATTAAAAATTTGGACGATTTCATTACACTCTCATGAATGAGAATGTAAAAAAGTTGACAAAAAGATCTGAACCCACGGCAGAGTGGTCGCCAGCCAGGCTCTTTACAACTATACTGGCGGTGCTTGATGGAAGTACATGCGCGCAAACCGGCAGAAGTTCGGCACTCGTTGCTAATGTGATTTACAAACGCTCGTAGTTCTTACAAGGGGCCCAAAATTCCGGGACACGTGTCTAATTATTTTTGACTCACTATCGATTGATGATAGTTTCATCAAAAAGTCAATACCGTGCGTGGCAGGAAGGAGAAAGCTAGCCTTGTGGCTGATTGCAACTACAGTTACAAAACACACATGGCACATGTCAGTTTATTTTCTTTTTTTCTCCATTTCATGGCGTATTTCGCAAAATGTAGGGTCACCACCATCAATTCATGGCCCTTTGAGAACATGGTATCTGTCGAGAATTCTTCTATAATGACAGAATTGAGTAAAAAATAAATTTGCAAACGATTCTAACTGTTCAAATGCTGTCCTCTGCTACCTGCTAATTTCTCTCTTTAGAAAAATTCATATTTGCCGTGAACATAATGATTTTCTCAACAAAAAGTTTGATTTTTCAACATTTTATTGATCCAGGGATCTCGCAAAACCGCAGATATTTGACAAGTTTTCTTTCTTTCGTTCTCAAATTCTTCGGAAAACATTTATATTCTGTCAGTGCCGTATCTATCAAAAAAATTTAAAGTCGGATTTAACCAATACCCTTAATGAAGCAATTTAATACATCTGAACGGCAAATAAAAGCCAAAAAACTTGTGGCTCAAAAAGGAATCTTGACAGCATCCGGAAACTGAAAGTTTAGTACAACATTTCTACGAGGATGATGATAATAGTCGCTTGTAGCCAGGTATAAACGAATTTGTATCAGTAAAACAAGAAGATGTATCCAGCAAACAAGTTCATAAACGATTGGTATTATGCAATCTTGCAGAATTATTTTAAAGTTTTTAAACTGAGCTTCCAGAAGTCAAAATAGGATGTTCTAAATTTGCACAGCTTAGACTGCACCACTGCGTTTTAGCCGGTAAAAGTGGCTCACATTCGCTTTCTGTTTGTGTCCATCTCGAAATGTTAACTTAATGTTGGATTCAATAGGTTTAGAAAAGTTCACTGAAAATTGTGGCATCCTTTTAAAAGATTATCATGATTGTTGTAAGTTAATTACTGGCAAAAATCTTTCAGAAGCCTGCTACTTGAAGGAATGTACATATTGCCCTACGTTAGACACACTGCAAGAATATTGTACTAAAATTATTGATAAGAATTGTATCAATGAAGTTAAGTCTGTATCTTGGAAACACTGATAGAAGTTCAATTGAAATCCAAGTAGCTAAAAGTAATGATTTCGTAGAAAACTTCTGTAACGAACTTTTTTAGCTAAACTCCCAATCTTGGAATAATTATCAGACAACCATTTTTACTGTAGTTATTTACTACGTCAAAAATAACGAACAAAAGCATATAAGTATGGCCATTTTATCTGACAATTTAAGCCACGATATTGATTCTGTATACAACTATCAGACTCTAATCATTAGGCATATGAAAGAATATTTTTGGCCGAAACAATTTTTTTACTTTACTGATGGAGCGAGGCAGCATTTTAAAAACAAGAATAGCTTTGCAAACCTTTCGCACCGTTAACAAGATTGTGGCATTCTTGTAGCATCGTACTTTCATTCTAGTACACATGACAAAGGGGCGTGTGATGGTATTGGCGGATATCTAAAATTATTTACCGCATAAGAAAGATAAAAACGTGAATCGGAAAACCAGATTCTAAATACTTGTACTCTAACTGATGGGCACGCGAAAGTCTCAAAGAAATGGTAGTACTATTTAGTTCTAAGGAAATCACACTAAGATGACCTTAAAACTTCAAGAAAGATTTAGTAAAGCGATTGCGATTTCCGGCATAAAGCAATATTAAGAATTCAGTGATTGAAATTTATCCACACTGTGAAATTTCTTCGACCGTTATTATCATTAATGAGAGAATTCGTTTTATTCTGGTCATACGGTCCAATATAAATAACAATGGAATCAGATGTCATTGAATCTTTATTCGTTAATTTTAACTGATATAACCGACGTACGTTCCAACCTAGTTGCAGCTTTTCTTCAAGGTAATACATCAACTAATTAAAATTTTCTTAACAATATGTAATAATGTATACTAAATGTATAATAAAGTTTGACTTATTAAAAAAAAGAAATTTGGAATCTAATACAACATATACATAATACGACATATACAGAGTTTCTTTTAAAAAATTTATCAAATATGCAAATCCCAAATGAAATTGCGGAAACTTCAGCTTTAGGTAATAAACATGGTATTCCTTTCAATGTTAATAAAATTCCGACAAATAACATCATTGCTAATGTGGAAAATTGTATCAAAAATGTGAAATATGAAGAACTACCAAACAATAAGTAACTGTTGTCGTTAAAATTGATTTTAAAATGTACTAAATATTATATAATTTGCAGCCTATTTTAATTTTGAGGCTTAAAATTTTTAAGTTTTTGTGTGTTTTTCTTATATATAAAAAAGGACACTTCAAATTATGTATACAAACAAACAAAAATTTGCAACTTCTAACAATTAGCTAATTTGGCTCACTCCAAAATTATGCTCCTTTGTAAGGACAAAAGCACAATTGAAATGTCTTGTTTTTGGATTTTAATATCAAAATGGACAGGTAAATTTATACACAATACAATTTTTAAAAAAATAAAATTCGTTAATTCTTTTCAATGTATTACATATTGTTAAAAAAATTTTAATTAGGTGATGTATTACCTTGAAGAAGACCTGCAACTAGGTTGAAACGTACGTCGGTTATATCAATTAAAATCGAAGAATAAAGATTCATTGACATCTGAATCCACCTTTATTTATATTGGACCGTATGACCAGAATAAAACGCATTCTCTCATTAATAAAACAATATTATGATTTTCTTCCCAACAATAAAGGCCAAATCATTACTAAAAGAAATGGATTTTCTATGGATTTTTCCGAATACCCCAAAAAGAAAAAGGTAAAAGTAATTTCAAAAAACAAAAACTCCATCAGAAAAAAGGAAGTAACGTCTAAAGGATAAAGTATAGTTAAAGTTGAAATTCAGAAGTGCCATTGAGCTTTTCTCTAACGCGTAATGGTTAAAGATTTTAGTAAATAAAATAAGGTTAATATTGAGCCTATTTATAGAAAAATAAACATGATCCAAAGTAGAAAAAAATTTATTTTTTATTTTTAAAAATTTTCGTTAAATTTTGAGTTTGGTTTTTTTTGTTTGTTTTTATCAAAAAGTGTGTAAAAATGTAATTCGAACCATCTTATATAAAAGTAATTTTCCTATAGTATATACTAGTTACAGACATTCAAAGCCAATGGTGCGCGAGCTATATTCTAAGCTTTCACTTTCGCGCATGTGCAAACTAATCGTTCACTCAGAACCTTGGCTTGGTCTTTTTTCGGTATACAGATCTTCCATGGTCCGTCTGGATCGGGATAATTGAAGTCCAGAGTGTGAAGGATGAGTCGGTGTAATTTTCTGTCGCGGATGCTGTACTCCGGCTGTGTCGAGGAGTCATCCTGGACCGCTTGAAATTTGCAATGGTACAAATATGGTTAAGCCACTTTAGAGCAAGGTGATTGGTCTGAACGATGAAGTGAGACTCTTCGAGGTAATTCCTCATTTTCCAGATACCCCACTTCACGGCGAGGCACTCGAGTTCTGTTGCGGAATAGTTTCATTCTGCTTTCGAGAGTGAACGGCTGACGTAGGCGATTACTCTTTCAGGGTTTCCATCCCACTGGGAAAGTGCGGCTCCTAGGCCTTCCTGATTGGCGTCAGTTTGCAGAGTTAAGGTTTTAGTCCAATCGGAACAGGTTAGTATCGGGTCAGTGGTGAGGCTTTTTTCAGCTCGTCGAAGGCTTGTTGTTGTTCTTCCTCCCACTCCCATTTGGCTTTCTTCTTCAGCAATCGGTTTAGAGGAGCAGCTGCGTTTAAGACATCCTTGATGAACCTCCGGTACTAGGATATCAAACCCAGGAATCGTCGGGCTTCCTTGAGGTTTTTCGGTGGAGTCAGGTTAATGATGGCAGAGGCCGTCTCTGGGTCTGTAACCGTAGCCGTCCTCGAATGTTGCTGAGCAGATGACGATGTCGTCCAGGTAGGCAAATGCGTGAGGGGCCATATCTGTTGTGATTACCCTGTCGAGTATTCGTTGGAAAATAAATGGGGCGGAATGCAAACCAAACGGCATGACGGTGAATTCGTAGAGCGCCTTCCCAGGCATGGTGAACGCAGTAAGGGGTTTACCTTCTTCGGTAAGCGGGACCTGCGAGTACCCGTTTTTTAAATCTATAGTAGATACGTATCATGCTCCTCGCGATTTATCCAGCGTCGCATTCTTCGTTACGCTGTTCAGTCGGCGAAAGTCGACGCAAAACCTTGGCCTTCCATCTTTGCAAAGTGTGACGACCACTGGTGAGCTCCATGGACTACTGGATGGTCGGATGACCCCTCGTCTCGCTTCTTTGCGACTTATTCGTCGATGATCCTCTGGGTAGCTGGATTCCTTTGTCGATAGCGTTGTTTAAGTGGCGTTGAGTCTTCCAAACGGATCTCGTGGTGGATAAGTGGAGTGGCGCCCTTAAATTCGTCGAATCCTGAGAGTTGGTCGTCCAACGGGGTCTACGTCCCGTCTGACATAATTGCAGCTCGATCACCCACTCCCCGGTTCCAACCAAAACTGAGGTATTTATTTGTAGTTCCATGCGTTGAGGTAGGAGCAGGATGATCTTGGATCAACGAGGGGGCTGACCTGGCAGTTCTCGATCTTTACTCGGAGGGAGGCCCTGGGGTCGGCTTCTGAGTTTCTCTCAGCTATTTGCTCAGCCCGTTGAATTAGCTGGTTTGGGGTCTCCGCTTCCCGAGGACAAATATGAAGTCTAAGTGATGCTTACATATTATAATATAGGGTATCCACCATTCGCTCGCGGGTGAATACTCCACGCCGTCTCATGAGAGATAGCATGGCGGGAACGTATGCCTTCACGGATTCCTTAGTCCCTTGCCGGCGTTCGTGAATCTGTTGGTCCAGGTGTCGGTGTTCCGCCGGAGAAATGTAGGGACTTCTCATCTAGTTCAGGGTACGACGAAAGTAATCTCCGGCCGCACTGTACTTGGTTTGTTCTCCATTGAGCGGAAATGAGAGCGGAGCCGGTGGGTTTGACTAGTGCGGTGAGGAGGCCACAAGTTGCTGTTGAATGCTTTTAATCTCGGCATCCAAGTCTTCCAGGTTCCTTGTTCGGTCTGTATCTAGATCTTCCCAGAGATCCGATGGTGCTGAAATTCGTGGATAAGCTGAGTCTTGTATAATTGGTACACCCATGATACGGTCATGCTTATAATGAATTGTACTCGCTGCTAATATAATATTAAATTCTCTCGATGTGCTTCCTAGCGCTCAGAAAGAGAAAGTTTTCTAAATCGCTCACGACTCTTGAATTTATACCAAAAGTGGCCTGGGAGGGGGAGTTTTTGCGCATGCACAATCCGATAAAGAAACGGTCCCTGTTCGGGCGCCATGTAACGATACTGCTCTGTTACCCCGCCGCACCTTCAGCCATCCAGGGTCCTGAAATAGGTGGGGACAGAGTAGGCGTTCGGAATGATGCGGAGTCAGATATTTGTAACTAAATTATAAACATTTATTTATGACACTTATAGATTATTACGTGTGTGTGTGTGTGTGTGTGTGTGTGTGTGTGTGTGTGTGTGTGTGTGTGTGTGTGTGTGTGTGTGTGTGTGTGTGTGTGTGTGTGTGTGTGTGTGTGTGTGTGTGTGTGTGTGTGTGTGTAAATGCGCCGGGGAGCGTAAATGGATGCGCGTGTTCATGTGGGTTAGAGTGGATGTATGCGAGCTTCGAGGGCGTCGCTAGTATCCCGGAAATTTACACAATAAATAGGTGATTTGAAAGTAAGCGGTTGACTCGTGAACAGTTGTTCGGACGTCGCAGACGATCCGGGCTTTGCGCTGTTTGCAGGTACGCTTTATGTTTCCTGGGGAAAGACAAGACAGTTCTGTGCATGAGTTGTAAGACGGGGCGTAATAGTAGGTTCGTGCGGGTGTACCACCTCCCTATGATGCGGCGAGACGGGTCTAATAGGCCCAACGAGTTTTAGACGCAGTATCCCTAAGTTTGGGGAATTCAGGTCGGTTGGGTGTGGTAGGGGCGCGGCTAGTTGGGACGAAGGTGGTGGTCGCGACAGGTGGAGGGACGTTCGTCTGACCTGATTCGTCAAGGTAGACCCTGTCTATTGCTAACTTCTCGGGCACCACCGCGACGAAACACGTTCAGGAGTACCTGATGCCGTGTCTTGTCGATACCGCAAAGTCCGATATGGGAGTGCCCATTGCTCCGACGGTGCAGTTGGATTCCCCGGGAAAGGTTCGCTTGGGTTTGGGGTGTGCCTGAAATAAGTCGTGTTAAGGGGCACCCAATGCCGCGACACATTTGAGCTTGAGGAACGGATATGGGAACACCCATTACTCCGTCGCTCGAGCGAGGAATTTGCCCCGAGTTCAAGGATGTCCTGTCTATCTGAAGGTACTTGAACTGTATGGTTTTTTACCGAATTTACAGATTTACAATATTTATTTTGCTATTTAATATTCTCAACCCAGATTTGGGTAATATTCACGAAACTGTACACCTTTGCGGCTTTGGCTTTTACGTATAGAAAAAAGTCACACCTGGCCTTGGACTTGTGATATTTTATTGTATTATAACCTTCTTCAATTTTTTACAACGAAATAAGTGTACTTTTCAGAAAATATTTACACTAGACTGCGTAAAAACTATCAAACATGTCAGCTCCGTAATTGTCCCAAATTAAAATATTTTGAGCAAATTCATAAAATATATTTCACTAAGTTAATTTTACATTCCATCGTCTATATTATTTGAATAATTTAAGTATAGAGTTAATTTTTAAGTGCTACAATGTTACAAAAAAGACTTTTAAAGTTTATAAATAAAGCGATACAATTTGTCACGTTATATTTCAAGTGCAATAAATAAATCTCTTAAAATAATTGAAGCCTATCAGTAATTTTAAGTTTATTTAAAATTATAGTCCAGAAAAAAACTTTCGGTATGCGGAAAAAAGTTGAAGTTAAAAAATTTAAGAGAAAATGCCAAGTTTAGTTGTAAAGGTCAGCTCCATAATGAAAATATTACGGTTTCTAATAAAATCTTATACTCGACTACTTTTATTGATAATAAAACTATTGGCCAGAGTATTAGGTTCAATTCTTCTTTGAAAATAGTGGCTGTGAAAAAATAAATAGATGGAAAATGAGAGGTGACGAAACGTGCTTGTGATGATGGGAGTGAGATATGGAGAAATAATTCCCGATTTTGAATCGCTTGTATCTGCAGATGATAAAATGATTAATAAAGCACGTGGACATAGGAAACAAGGGACTAGGCATGCCATTGCGGGGATGATGCAATGAGGGGGCAGGTCCGCCACCTTTTAATGTCCCGCGACAAACATGTCAGCGCCCAAATGTTTATATTTTCACGCACAATTTGTCGGCAAAAATGCTCGTGAGCATAATCGAATGGCACATCGTAAGATGGCAGCTCTCCCCACTCATGGAATTCTCCCCCCTCCCGTGGATTCATCCCCACTCGCCAAGTTAGGATGGCATGCCTATTCCCGTGTTTCCTATATCCATGATAAAGCATAAAGCAGATGGTAAAAATGATAAATCCACAACCCAGGCAAAAAGTATATAATCCAAGAGTCTCAAATATAAAAAAGGGCCCAAAAAACTGCAAATATTGACGGCTCATCAATTCGATCAAAATAACTCCGCGTGAAAAAGAAATAAAAAAAAACGTTATTATGTCTTTCTTCCAATTAATCGGTTCAATTTTAACTAATAAATTTATATGTTTTAATGTTAAATAAGAGCCTATAAATAAATCACCATATAGCTCATTTACTCTAATTAATAGAGTTATAATCTTCAGAAAAATGTATTTTTTTGTTTTAGTATCCAAAAAAATTACGAGAGTTGTGAATAAATTGTTAAACTACTTGTAGTTTCATCATGAAAATGTGGAACTTCTATTTTGCATAGTTTATTTTAAATAGATTAAATTTTTGTATTTATAAAATAGACTGAAAATTTCTTTGCCTATCACATATAGATCTATAACTTTTTTATTTACTTTATGAATCAACAAATATTTGAGATATTAAGTTTATTCATCCACATTTTATGTAAAAAAAAGTACCTGAAGTTGTAATGATTCATGAGCCTCTGATAATTTGATTTTCATACTCGGTATTTTTAATACACTTTATATTATTAAAAACATTTCTGTGGCGAAATGTTGTCACAGGCTTATACTGCCCAATATGTCGAGGGCATTTTTGGTTAGAGTTGGATTTTTATTTGATCATTTTGCACGGGGCTCTCCCGGTATACATCATCGATCACGGACGCATTTTTATAATGCAATCAAGTGATCTGATGAGAGCAGTCTGCCCAGACATATTGGACAAAGCCTAGTTTTTACCCCATCATTGACGGACTGGGTTACAGTCAAGTACACGATGGGGGGACCTATAGCTTAAGGTGGGTTCCGAACCACCAGAACCTCGGTAAAGGTACATTGAAAAATTTCCTGAGGTACCGGCTCAGGGATCGAACCCCGGACCTCTGAGGTGAAGTCCAAGTGTCTAACCAACTTATTATTATTATTATATACTGAAGAAATGTATAGTATATGAAGAGAAAATAAAGGCAAAATTAATTTTTAAATAAAAAAGTCTATGTATAAAAAATACAGTCATTCATACAAAATGTCAGCTCCATAATACAGTGATCAGCTCCGTAATGTGTAGTTTATGAAAGTGTCTATAATAAATTTTGTTACAAGGTTCTAATGAAAATAATGCTTTATTTTCGTGAATAATGTACTTTAAAAGTAAAAAAAAAATGTAATGCCCAAAAAAATGCAATTTCAAATTTTATGATTTTAGTGGCAAAAGCGTACAGGTTTCGTGAATACTACCCATTTATAAAGGGGAGGATCGCTACTAACGGTTAGCCCAATATTGTGTAATTACTTATTTCCCTAGCTTTATTTTAATTTTTTTCATCAAATAACAGGTTTGAAAACATTTTTGTTTTAAGTTTTTGGCATTTGGATTAATATTTTGGGAATAATAAATTTCAGTTCATATAAAATATATGTACCTCAAATTATCAATAAGTTGAATAGTATTACATTAGATTTACATCAATTGCATCTTATAATATTTTTGTACAATATTGTAAAAAGAAAAGTGAAACCGATTTTAACTGATTTTTACCTCATCATAAATTGTAATAATACTTTTTATTTTCTTTCTTTATACAATTTCAATATTAAAAATTCGAAAAATATGATTGTTGTTCAATAAGTCGCTTACAAAGTCGAACTTGTTAGTGTTGGACCTTACTATTCATATCCTCATATTAGTTTTGTGACGAAGTTAAATGAATTTTTTAAATTATAATTTCCAGGGAATTGAAATTCAAGTTGAAATTCAAAAGTTCAAACCGTTAAGGCTGAAGATTTCTTAACTTGAATTATTCAAAACTAAGCGACAACCAAAATTAGCCAAACTTAAACTCGTCTTATTTTTAAATTATTCAACTCTTCCAAATTAGAGCTTAAAAAGTTTCTCATTCAAAAACTCCTCATTCAATTGTTTAATAATGAATATGTTTTAAAATGGAAGTCTTCTAATTATAATAGGTTTTATTTTAAAGGTTTCAAAATAAAAATTATTTTAAAATAAAACATTCAAAATTCTAAGGTATTAAATTCACAAAATTATAATTACAAGTTAAATGGTAAGGGCTGATAAAGGCCCCTAGCTTTCATTATTTATTGACCAGTCAAAATAAAATATATTAAAATATGCAAATTAAATGTCGCCACTTTTATTGTTGGGAAAAATTTTCGGTTTAAACATTTTTTCCAAATTTATTAAATTGTCATGAAAAATTATGTGTATATAACATGTAATACTTATTTTTAATACAACATTGACGTGTAGACGACTGAAGAAAATATAAAGTGGAATTTTCAACAATTTATTTTTTAATATCTGAATTTTCAAGTTTTAAAAATGAAAAAATAATTGGAATTTAGAAAATTCAATTTCAAGTTTTCTTCGATTTTCAGCTGTTTTAAATTGCAATTTTTAATCCCGTTAAAATTTTATTGCCTGCATTTTTTACAGTTGTAATTCAAGGAAAAGCTTTGGAAATTTAGTAGTCGCTCAGAAATGAATTTCTTTGTTGAAAACTCATTGTTTTTTCAGTTGAAAAGTCAACTGTTTTGTAGAAAATTCGTCTTTTTGGATTGAAACTTCAACAGTTTGATTCAAATTGTTTTTCATTTATGCCTAACAAATTTTTCTCTGTTGAAAATTCAAAAATTTTGATAATAAATTCAACTATTGGGTTAAGAAAAAACCTTTTTTGGCCAATAATCCTATTTTTCAGATGAAATTCAACTACTTTGTAGAAAATTAGTAATTTTGGGTTAAAACTTTGAGATTGTTTTATGAATACGCACTTTTTAATTCAGATGTACAGAGTATATGATCAAAACTTATATCTTCTCAAACAATAGAATACAAAATTAAAAATAAATATAAAAGAAATATTAATCATTCATCTCTGAAACTTTTATTTTATTAAGTTTGTCACGTGTGAAAATAATATGGACTATGGGCACCTAATTAAAAGGAAGTATGTAAAAAAGTGAACCACTTATCCAATTTAGGGCATATACAATATGGGATTCTGCGACGCACGGGCCATTCAAATCGAAAAACCGATTCGATGTCGGTTTTTCGACATTCGATCAACGGGCCGATCGAAATGAAAAATTCGAACATACGACAGCGCGCGTCTAATTTCGGTTTTGGAGATACAAGTGAGGGGCGGATCGAATAAAAAATTCTAACCGATAATAGCGCGCGTCGTAGTTCGGTTTTCGGCATTTGAGCGACGGGCCGATCGAATCGAAAAATTCGATCCGAACGTGGCATGAATCGAAGATCGGTTTTTCAAAATTCTATCGGTGGGTTGATCGAATAGAATAAACGGATCCTACACGTCGGATACACTACGGATCACTACGTCCTACACTACAGATCCTGTACGTCCTGACGTAGTAAGAAAGATAGATGCAGAAGTGTGATGCAAAAAGCAGAGAACTCATGGTGCTACCCTGAAAGACGGCTCTATGGAAAGTGACGTTCGTTATCACTCGGTATTTTTCAGATGAGATAGTAAATCGAGTTTTCCAAAGAGGCATCAGTCTCTATATGCATCTGAATTTCCACACAAATCTGTCTCAATTCTCAAAAATATCTTCATCCCCTTTCGTCCTTTGGTCAATAGGGTACAGTTCCACCGGCTTTTTTACACAAAAATGAAAATTTTAAAAACTTAATTCGGAGATGCTGTAACATATCACAACGGACGTCCTAAACACATTTTTAAAGGGATAATAACCAAAAAAATGTATCGTGCTAAATGAAATTTTTATGCATGTGCATTATTTTGAGGTTAGGGTTATATTTCAGCTCTCTGGCATTCCGATAATGTAGTTCTCTGTCGTACCGATGCTGCCGGTAAGCACTCTAGAATAATTATGGTCAAAGTTTTTTGGAATTAACCCACAAAAAAGTGTGCAGGAACGTCCTTTAGCATGTTCTCTATCATTCCTCAGATTTTGAAGGCAAAATATTTATTATTCTAGAAAAAAAAGTCCGGGAAACCTAAAACTGGTAAAATCGATAATTTTCTAAGTATCACATGACCGTAACTTCCAAATTTTAGGCCTAAAACTGGCATGCTTCCCGATCAAACAATTTTACTCGAGACATTCGGCCTCCATAGGCCGCTACAGCCACTAACATCTGAATTGTGAATCTACAGGAGCAGACAGGAGTCAAAGCTGATATTAGATATCTATTTCTCTCTGATAATAAGTGTTAAAATATGCATCTATTCATCGTATTGAGATTTTTGCTACAGGCAATGTGCACGCAAGATGCACTGAACATCTTGAACATCTGAAAGTCAATTAGGTACTAGCAGTAGCTCAAAAAGCCGTTTGATTAAACATCTGTCGTATTATTAGACACTTCTTAGACCGTTAGGTAGTTAGTGAGTGAAATCCTATCTCTTGATAGATGGCGGCTCTAAAAAAGCAACTAGAGGCAATTAATGTCACCTCTAATGCACTCGGCCGCTGATTAAGGACAACATAGATAAAGTGTGAACTTCAAACGATACCATACACCTAATGTTGTGCCTACTACAACATCAACGCAAGAGATTTCAAACATCGTATTACATTCATAACAGCATTAACTCATCAGGCATTTTACTTAGTCCGTGACTAATAAAGAAAAAACCGAGATCACCCAGGATAAAGTTTGAACAAGACAATATAATAATGTTTCCGTGCCTGTTTTAGAAAACAAGGACTATGTATTATACTGAAAATTAACTTCCCAGGCGGATACTTATGTCCGAGCCAATCATCTTGCTGTGTGGGGAAAAAGGTGGAAAAGAAATACCATTCACATTGCTTGTCCATTTAACCGGAATTTTCAGTCAACAAATAGAAACAAGATCCATAAGTATAACGAGCTACGTCATGAAATAAAAACAATATAAAGTAATGTGAAACTTGCACCTATTCATCATACTGCGATTTTGGGTATAGGCAGTGTGCATGTATGATGCACTGAATATCTCAAGCAGCTAGAAGTCAATATGGTACTATCAACAACCCAAACATCATTCTTACTAAATATCTGTTGCATTGTAAGAAACTTTCCAGATAATCAGAAAAAGGTTACTAAGCCCCTATGGAGTGACAGACGATGGCTTGAAACGCATCCAGGCGCGATTATGGTCACCGTTAACGTTCTCGGCCGTTGTGTAAGGATAACTGTGATACAATGTGAACTCCAAACCAAAGCCAAAGACCCAATTCGTAGTTGATGAGGTAATTAACTAATGTTAATGGCAATAATGCTCATTTGTTTCATTGATTGAAAATTGCTTTAAAATATGAATAGATATTAAGAATAATGTACACTAATTTAATACAGTAAACTCTACGACACTTCTCGTTTTCGAGGCTGTAGGGGAAGCGAACATGAAGTGTCAGATAAGCCTCTCTCCTGCATCAAGTCGCGTTCGGCACAGTAGGCGTAGTCGGCCGCGAATGCGTGTGCGTGAGATGAGACAAGGAGTGAGGGAAAGCGAACGAAGGAGAAATCAGGAAACGAGAGGTGTCGAAGAGTCTACTGTATTAATAATATAATAAGTAATGAGTAATGTAATAAAGGTGCTCTTGCGTTCACGTCGCGGTAGGACTTTTTTCTCTCATAATTGACTCAATATAAGAAAACAAATAGAACCAGAAACCTGATTACCATGCTACTTGAATCATTTACCCTCAGAACATCGAAACATTGAAACCAGAAATGTTGGATGAGTTTATATACTGGTAACTAAAGATTATTGTTGCTCTTACAGCTATTCAACATTAATAATATAAGAGTAGTGCAAGAAGGCACCAAATTGAACCTTTCAGGTAGATGACAAAGGTTGAAAAGATCAAGCATTAAATGCAATACAGTAATTCGGCGATTGAAAGGGCAGTTCCACTACAAAATATAGGGGAAGGGGGCGTTGCAGATTTCAAGCATTTTTAAGTCATAAGTTATACATTTGCAATACTATTTTCACAGTAAGCGACATGTTGCGCTTTACGAAACCATACATGAAGCGGATCTCGATTACAAATATTTGAATTGGTGCTCAGAGGCCTTGATTATCAACGCGTAAAACAAATAAATAATTAGAAACACTATACTGGAAAAAATCTTATCACGACTAACACTCCAAAATTTTGGAGCTACGTGAAGTCGACAAAGAGGCCACTAGTGCTTGGCTGAAAAAGGGAGTCCTGTTTTCTGATACGACAGAATTCGTGATAGCAATTCATGACAGGGTTATCCGCGCCAAGAACTATCGCAAGCATGTATTGCATCAAGGCGTAATTGATAGGTGCCGATTGTGTAGAGATACCAACAAGTGCATTGTGCACATTATTAATGGTGGTTGCGTGGTGGCTCAGAGAGAGTATACGCACAGACAGAATGACATATCCGGCATTATACATCAACAACTTTTCCTAAAGATAAATTCAAACCTATAATAGTAGCAGAGACTTTTATTTTGTAAAAAATCTTTGAGTTCTAAATGTCTCGTAAATCATGTAACCTGTATAAAAAACTGAAAGAAGCGAATTATCTACATCAGGGTTAACCACTATTTCTCTTGCAATATTTCTTAATTGTCGAGCTCCTGACATGAAGGTATTTACTTTAACTGTAATAAATTCTGTAATTAACTTGATTTTCTGCTTGAAGTTTTCAGTCTCTGAAAGGGTACACTGATGGTAAATTTTTTATTTTGCTTCCAAATGTATGGATATAAACAACTTGTGTGTTAGCCTGACCGTAAACTGTCGCTTCATTAATTCCTCATACGTTTCCGGTGCTGATTCTTCAACTACCATCGTGTCTTCTAAATAAGTTAAGCTCCATCTTCCGTAATTCAAGCAATCCATGACTTGAAAAACAAGTTGCAGTTTCATCACAGTTTCCAAATGTAAAGGCCAGTTTGCTTAACGATCACAGCAAATAAGAACTCGAGATATTTATTGTTCAAACTCTTTTAATAGTATTCCACAATATTCCTTACAATATATATTTTTTTTAATAGAAAGCAACGAATTT
>NC_046659.1:8445910-8453055 GCF_010883055.1 Belonocnema kinseyi | reverse complement strand
CTACAATATAAGATGGGTAGGCTAAAGAGTGGTGGGGTATGGGACACATAAATAGAATTCCCGTATCCTAAGTATGTCATTTCGCACCTGGTCTAGCCTCACGTGTGGATTATTCCAAAAAACATGCATTGGCCGAGTCCAAATGCACCCGTTTCGCTAAAGAAGGTATGTGCATCACTACCTTTTAAAGATTTTCCACTGCACTCGAAAGAAATTCTGTTATTATGGAATCCCCCCATGGTTAAAATGCTGTCCTGAAATTTAGTTGTTGCATCGTGCTTTGTAACAAGATACAGCGATATTCGCAGAAATATTATTCTGGGCACTGGTCGATTGTCATTACTAAACAACAAATTAAAAGAAGCCAAAGATGGTGTTTTTTGCCTGGATTTTATTTTAGACACTTTTTATTTCAGGGTTAAGGCACCCTTTTAATGCGTGTTGCATACTCTGTATCACATGGGTTTAATTCTGGTTCAGTTTCAAAATTTCCGTCTAAAAAATCTATAGAATTCTCTAATTCTGGATCTTTATTTGTTGTACAAAGTGAACCTTCGAGATCAGACTGGTTCACTAACGGTAACTGGATATCATCAGAACTCTCACTTCTTTTGCAAACTTACATTTCTGAATCTGCTCGGAGTCTCGTAACTTCAGTATAACTAAAGCCCATGCCTAAACTATTTAATGTTTTAACCAGGGCTCTGCTTGGGCAATTTCCGTGCGTCGACATATCATTCTTCACGTGCATAGGGTTTTTCCTTACATGAAGTATTAAAACATTGCTTAAGAAAGGGATAATATTTTTAACTTTCTGATTAGAGGAAATAGTTTTGGAAAAAAATCTAATGTTGCTTGTTATTATATCATCGTTTTCATTTTCGTAATTTTCTTCTGAATCTTCTTCTAAAGAAAGATGTTATTATTTTACCTGGAATTTTCATATCCGAAATCAAATTTTAGTGACTTTTTTCGGAAGGGAGAATTGAATTTCACATTCAAACACTTCTTCTGAAACTTTTCTTTCTTCATTATTATTTGTGGATATTACAGTCACTTAAGCATGTATTAGCTTCTTTCGTAACAGCGCAAAAGCTTCTCCTGCTTCAACCTTTACTCTCAATTTTTGAATCAGATCCAATATTGAATTCCGAGATGTAATGTTTTCATCATTTTCGCTTTCATCTCGTTAAATCAATTTTTTCAAAGTTACGTTCGTAAGTACGCTCAAAATGACGCAAGCCTTTCATACAATACATAGTGTTATTTTTGTTTAGCCCATAACTTTCCAGAATACCAATTTGATCAAAATTTTGTCTTTATTGTACCAAACGACTTGAAGAACGTATTGAGTTATTCTACTATGAGAAAACACTTTCTTATCAGAGACACTATCCTTTCTTGCGCATCTGCTAATAATGCATTGTGCGCAATTCAAGTTACGTATTTCCAACAAAAAATTCTGTATGACTAATCTGTGCTTCTACAGTAGTTTCAAAACAATTTTCATAGAATAAATCATATGATTTATCACCTTCTCATCTGGTCCCTGTTTCATCGTTTTCTGTTCACATTAGTTTTGCTGTTTCTCTGAGCACAGTCTTTTAATCAATTTAACCTTTTATAAGACGAGTTCACGCAATACTAAAAAACTGCACTTTCATTATTAAGAGTTCGAAGAATTAGAAAAATAAAATCCTTTCTTTCATTCGCAGCGCATTGCACTTTTTCTCTTCCGTAGTCTGTTGAAGTTTTCCCGTCCATGTCGAGGTTTAACTAAACAAATTTTCAAAAGAGTGTCGATTCGAACTAATAGGAAAATTGTATCTCAAATAGGGCGATTCCACTTTGATAGCCGCCTACCTGCTTTCTCTATCCCCACTACCACTTTCTTTGTACTTATTGAGCAATAAAATACGTAACATAACATTTTTCGAATTTTGCAATGAATAAGTAAGATGAAAATTAGAATAAGTGAACCCGTAGAAATTTCTGTCTTAAATTTATAAAATATGTTCGAAAGTTTTATGTTATTATAAAATTCGTAAATTGAAGATGAATGTAGGAAAATGAGCATAAACGTAGTAAAATTGATAAAAAGAGATTTCGGGTTTCACTCGTGTAAAAAACTACGATTTTTTCCGACGTTTCATGAACGTTGCATTTCACTTCTTCAGGGCTGACCTGAAACTGAGGTATCAGGTTATGTTGTTCTTATGTATACTCTATGCGATGCCTGTGATTGGCCAGAGCGCCCAACGTGGAGACTGCTCGAACCTGATTAGCCAATCAAGTATTTTTATTTTAAAACCCGGAGGGACGGAAAACCTAATCGGATTGGTATTATAGCCATTGTCCCTATTGATGTTATTAGGGTGTTTTAAGATTTCGATTGCTTCTCTATGTTTTCTAGGAAAGGTGTTGTGTGGTTTTGCAATTAATGTTGTTCTGTCAAATAAAATGTTATGTCCTGTTTCGATATGATGTTCAGCTAGTGCTGATTGCGTGAAATTATTCAGCTTGACTTTACTCCCATGTTCCTTTATACGTGGGCTCACCGCTCTCCCGGTTTCTCCAATATAGACGTTCTCACAAGAACAAGGGATTTTATATCCTCCTGAATCACTTAGGGGTGCCTTTTTGTCTTTAGGGTTATTTAGTATTTGTCCTATTTTCGTAGGTGGTTTAAATATGCTTTGGATTTAAATATTATTAGGATTTGTTTAACGTTTTGTAATTCCATTTGTAAGTTATCTTTATCTGTTATAGAGACAGCTCTGTATACAAGGGAGTTGATGACAGATTGTTTTTGAAATGATTTTCTGTAAACTTCATGTCCTAATGCGTTATCAGATCTTTTGTAAATTAATAGGTCCAAGAAAGGCAATTTTCCGTTTTGCTCTATTTCCATGGTGAACTGGATATTAGGATGTAATTGATTGATGAAAACGAAACACTTATTTAGTTCTTCTCGTCTATGTCACCAGATGACAAAAGTGTCATCAACGTAACGGAAACAAAATTCCGGTTTAAGCTTGGCTTGGTTGCAGATTTTAGTTCCTAGATGTTCCATAAAGACATTGGCTATTACAGGTGAGATTGGGGATCCCATTGCTGCTCCTGAGGTTTGTTCGTAGAATTGGTTATTGAACGAGAAATAAGTATTACTGAGACAGTGTTCTGTCACAGGTACGAGCTCAGAAGAAAAGTTTGTCAAATATTTATAATAATATCAATTGTATCACAGATTGGTACTTTCGTAAAGAGAAAAGAGAGATGCTATGTCGAAACTCACTATGATGTCCTGGGGTTGAATGTGAATCTGTTGTATCTTTTTGATAAAGTAACATGAGTTTTGGACGTGTGTGTAAAGTCTTGGAGAGATGGGATTTGTAGGTATCAATTTAGATATTGTTTGGCTGTCAAGTTTAAATTCTTTGAGAAGGGTTTTTGTTTTACTGACTATTGTTTTTGTAGGGTCCTTTTTAAGGTTTGTGTATGTATCGTCAGTTAGAACATCCATGACTTTGTTGTTATAGTCTTCTTTATTCATTATTACTGTTGTGTTTCCTTTGTCTGCGGCTAATATTATAAATCTTTATTCCGATGAAGTTCTTTAATTGCGGTTTTTTCTTGTTTGGTTAAGTTTAAGGAAGGAACTTGAGCTTGGCGTAAAATGTTAGCCGTCCTACGTCGTATGTGATTCGCTTTTTCGGGTGGAAGGGTAGATTGTAGATTGTAGATTGTAGATTCTAAATTGCTGATTATTTCTTCTTTTGGGATTTTCGAAGGAGCTACTGCAAAATTGATGTCCTTTGGATAACGCTGAAACCATTTCATTGTTGAGAGGCTGGTCATAGATGTTTTTTACTGTATCTGTTGTGTTTGCTTAACAGAAAGTAATTTGTCAAATTTTACTTTTTGTTTTTGAGTGGAAAGCTCTTTAATCCGTTGGGATTTGTCAAAAGATATGCGGTCCAATGTAGACCAAATGTCAAATCTGAGGGGGTTTTATAGGAAAAGGTTAAGTTTTAATAGTTTTTTGGAGGTAGTGTGCAAAAGAAATTTGGTATGTTGTATTCTTTCTTTCACGAGAAGCAAACTTGTATTATACAGAATTGATTTGGATTTAGATATTCTTAAATTATTTTTCAATTGTAAGAATTTTGGGACGATTTTATTGTCCCTGCACCGTTTCAAAAAAGCTAAGGATCTTACCCGCTTACCTTAAGAAGTCCTGAGCTTACTAAACGTGTTGGTTTTCGTAAGAATACTCTCCCCGTAGAGTTCCTTAATGATAGATTAAATGCTTTCACGATGATTCATTTTGATAACATTTGCCAATCAAGTCTTTTCAAGTCTTTTCTTTTTTTATTAAAAAGACTTGATTGGCCAATCAGGTTCGACCAGTCCCCACGTTGGGCGCCCCAGCAAATCACAGGCATCGTAGAGAGTATACATAAGAACAACATTACCTGATATCTCAGTTTCAAGTCAGCCCTGAAGAAGTGAATTGCAATCTTCACGAAACGTTGGCGAAATTCGTAGTTTTTTACACGAGTGAAACCCGATATATCTCTTGTTATCAAAATGAATAATCGTGAAAGCATTAATTCTATTGGTAGTAAAATTCAGTTAAATAACACCTCATTTTTAGTTACAAGTACTGAATTTCGTATAACAGATTGTATTTGAATATTCCGAAAATTTATCTTGGAGGGCTCAGGCTCATGTCACTAAGTCTATTTGATACTTTTTTAACGATGCTACTATTTTGACTTCATGTAATATATTCGGCGGTCTTAAGAAGGAATGATTATTTAAATCAGTTCTTTTTAGAATCGACAAATATTTTAAACAATGGAACTGAAAATGAGGTAATTCGTAACTAAATTTTCCTACGTTTATTCTAATTTTCCTACATTCATAGTCATTTTACGAAACGTATAACAAAATAAAACTTCCTAAACCATTTCATAAAATTAAAATTTCTAGCAGCACACTTATTATAGTTTTCAACTTATTAAGGCAAGTAACATGTCTTTGGAATTTCTAAAAATCGCAGGTTTTAAATATGACATTTAAATATTACTAATTACAAAAATAAAAAATGTTGTGTCGTATATCTCATTAATTACAAAGGACCCCTGCTAGTAAGGGCCATGGTACGGTACACAGTGGAGCGAAATGAAAAAACTTCAAAATAACCTGTAGGTCACAATTCTTCATCGATTTCCATTATTTTGTTTAAAAAAAATCAGCATTAAATTCTCAATAAATCTGTCAAGGCGAATTGAAAACATTTTGTTTTTAATTTGTATAGAGTTGCAAATACCGAAAAAACGTATGATGTGAACGCTTGTAGGCAGGAGAAAGCCGAATGTTCTTCCAATTGTTTTCGAATGTCTTGCCTGTGATGCACATTGAAGTATTTTTGGCATCCGATATGATTTGTTAACTTTATGAACAAATGCATGATTTAAACAGTTAAGTTAAAGTGATACAATAAATTCGAATATAAAATAATGTAATAAAATATTTTATTAGTGAAAGAAATGTATTTTTCATGTTATTATTTTCGAAGAAAATATAAAAATGCAAATCGATACAAGGTCATTCCATTTTATATCGCCTAAGTCGATTGCAGCTAATTTTTTTTTTAATGTGGATACTTAAATATAATAAATGATAAAATAAAATATTTCTTAAGAAGATGCTTGGGTTTAAGCGATTCTTCGGCCACCCTCCCCAAACTCATTGAAAAATACTGTACATCTGCCGAAGAAGCATATCTAGTCTCAAAGGAAGCCCTTATGGACGAACAGGAAAAACTCGCAAATGACCTTGCTTCCACGCCCATGAATTATTCAGCTCCACAAATTGCTAAATTATTGTATCGATCAATGCTAAAGATTGAAACGCCTAAATTCACAGGGAATTACACGGAGTGAGAAAATTTCAAATATTCCTTTACATCTTTGATTCATTCATATCCTGGAATCTCGTTCGTGGAGAAGCTTCATCACTTAAAATCCATTCTTATAGGTGAAGCGGCTCCACTTCTTCATCGAATTCCGATAACTCAAGTTAATTATCAACGTTTCTGGGACCTACTTTCGGAGCGCTTTGAGAATGAAAGAGTTCTTATCAACTCTCATTTGGCTAAGCTTTTTTCAATTCAGACAATGAAAGCTGAGTCTTGGAGTGCTCTAAAGGAAGTTTATAATGCACGGATTGATAACATCGAAGCTTTATCTGCCTGGGAAGAGCCGGTGGACAAATGGTCATCATGGCTAGTATGTATTGCTGTAGAGAAATTAGAACGTCAGTCTCGTCGCGATTCGCAAACTTCTCTTGGAAATTTCACGAATCTTCCAAAGTTTGACCAATTGAAAACATTCTTACAAACCAGGTTTCGGACCTTGGAAGTTTTAGATTCTGCTCCAAATCAGAGTAATCAGTCCTCGTATCAACAATCTTCCAAATCTCAGTTTCAAAAGAAAAGTGTTGGAAAGTTCACGAAGTCCTCGATTTCTACAACAGCGAACGTCAACGCAATTGCAGAGCAGCCAGTGAAGGAACAACCATCTAATTAGCAACTTACAAAAACGCCACAAGCCAGGGAGTGCTTTTTCTGCCGCGAACCGCATTATCTAAAGTCGTGTCCGCAGTTTCAAAGACAGTCTGTAGCACAAAAAAAGAGTTCATTTTTTAAAGAAAATTGTGTGCCAATTACAAAGGGTCTCATTTATTTCAGAATTGTGCTTCAAAGAACTTGAGTCAAATTTGTCAAGCGAAGCATCATACGGTAGTTCATGACCCATCTTCAACCTCAGGAAAATCTCCTTCGATGATGCCAACTACATCTTTAACGCCTCATTAAGCACAATCTACTCATGCGGTTTCAGTAATGCAGATTTCTCAGAAGAAATCACTATTGGTTCTCCTGACAACAGCAATGGTCAATGTAACTACATCATCTAATCATAAAAAGTGTGTTCAAGCATTTATCGATCAAGGATAAGAGGTATCCATAATCTCTGACAAGGAAACTATCCCAGGTGTCCCTCACCGATTTTGATGAAACTGCAATATGTTGTAGTACATCGAAAAATAAGAGACACGTATTTTTTTTAATCGGCCAT
>NC_046659.1:8429087-8445810 GCF_010883055.1 Belonocnema kinseyi | reverse complement strand
GATAAAAAAAAATACGTGTCTCTTATTTTTCGATGTATTACAACATATTGCAGTTTCATCAAAATCGGTGAGGGACACCTGGGATAGTTTCCTTGTGAGTCCCTTTGCTAAAGGTCTCAAACTCCCTCGTATCAGAGGACCTATTTTTCTCCTAGGAGTTGGGGAAAGTAAGTCGGGAACGTCTCGTGGATCAGTTAACGTCTCTGACTCACAAAGCAAATCAATTAGCAAATCCGAAATTCAGTGGAAGTGTTCCGATTGATTTAATTTTAGGAGTGGATGTCTATGCAATATTAATCGAACAAGGTCTTCGAAAGGATTTCCCAGGCACTCCTGTACCTCGAAATTCGGTATTCGGGTGCTCTTCGCATGTTATTGCATATGGAGCAGCGGTTCAAACGAGACGTTCATCTTCAAGAAGCGTATTTCAAATTCATGGAGGAATACCATGAACTTCAGCATATAATTTTCGTCAACATCCCTGCAGATCCAAGGAACATCTCACAATCATTTTTCCTTCAGCATTATGGAGTTTGGCAGAAATCTAGTTTAACCACGAAACTACGAGTAGTTTTTAATGGATCTCAGCGACAAAGTCGAGATATTTCTTTGAATGAGTTTCTTTATGTAGGCCCAAAATTACAGTTGAACATTTCAGATGTCTTGATGCAGTGGTGTCTTAACTTCATTGTCTTTTCTGCAGATGTCGAAAAAATGTTTCGACAGGTCTACGAAAATTCGATCTTCGTCAAATCATTGGAGACTCTGCACTGAAGTTTGAAGAAATGACGACTCTATTAAATCAAATTGAGGCTTGCCTTAATTCTCGACGTCTCAGAGCTCAGCCAGGTGATCCAACGGACATTTCTGCCTTCACACCAGGACATTTGCTCATTGGAGGTCCACTGAATGCAGTTCCAGAACCATCGCTTACAGACGGTTTTCCAAATCGATTCACTCGCTGGAAGTTGGTCCAGCAAATGCGTTATTATTTTTGAAAGCTATGGTCCACTGAGTATTTGAAAGAATTTCAACCTGGAGCCAAGTGGACTAATTCATCGCCATCCTTACAGATTGAAGATTTAGTTCTCATTCGAAATGAGAAACTTCCACATACTCAATGGCCTATGGTTCGAATTATACAGCTTCATCCTGGCAAGGATGGCTTAGTTCGGGTTGTCACTCTCAAGAAAAAGACTAGCACACTCGATCGGCCAATCGTTAAATTGTGCCTTCTTGCACGTTCACCTTTAGTGCAGGGATTATGAGGTTATTTTATCTGGAACGGAATCGGGCAGAATGTTGTGAATTGGACATCAGTTCACTGTTTTTATAAACTTTTTAAACTGTGTTCTTATTGTTATTTTCTTTGCCTTCTTCGTTACATTTATATTTCTTGGACTTGTCCTTATATTTAATTTCCTTGTTGCGTAATCTCAAACTTTATGTCTAAGCCAGCCTTATCGTTTTCATGCTCTCTCTCTCTTACACATAGTGTTGTTGCTGGTTTCCTAATTTTCTTTCCTCGCTTCGTCAGTCCACGTTCGCCAAGAAATAAGTTCTGTTGATTTTATATGATTTTAAATACAAAGTTTTAATATATTTCTAATAACAACCGCGCTTTTACGGCGTTATTTTATTAAATAAAGTGTTTTGGTTCTAATTGACTTAATCTAAACATGCATATCTCCCTACCAGAATTGATCAATCGTGACAATGTTCAATCATTTTTAAGTGTTCGGAACAAATATGAAGGGTTGCTTCTTGCACAGCAGAAAAAAATGAGGCCCTGAAGGTTTATTTTTATGAACTAAACCGTTTCAACTAATATTTTTTTTTCAAGGGTTCACTGATCCTGGGTAAGAATGTCCTCTTGGCTAGTGGAAACCCGTGGTTTAAGCCAACTGTTTTGGCCTAACTCATTGCTCTGTAATAGATTATGGTTTGGTTCGAATAAGAAGTTATAATCAGTTATAAATAAGTTATAATCACCCCGCTATCATACAGCCCTGCGAGCCAAGGAATAGCAGCGGGGAGAGCGCCATTTCTTGGTCCTAATACCCCAAACCTGGACACCGAGCTCCCAGCCTTGTGCTCCCTGCACACCACCCCAGTCGGTGGCCAATCACCTGTCCACTACCTCTCCGCGGACTAAAGTGTCATCCACGAACGCAATCTCGCCTCCACGTTTCACTTGAGTTTACCCGGACGTTATCCGACATCCATCAATGCTCTCGAGCAACGCTGCCGAGCTTTACCATCGCTCGTGGACCAGCAGGTCTGCCTCACTACTTGTAAGTTTGTTAATAAACCATTTTTCTATTTTAATTGTTTATTCATTATTGACTTCACCTGCTCTTTCGATGATCCAAATCCATAACCCATACTTTAATTTGCGAGAATATTTGAAAACTGGTTTGTGAAATTGTTATTGAAAATTTTGCTAGGAAAAGTGCAGGTGCATATGTATTTTAATCGAAAAGTGCGGGTAGACCTGTAAAAATGTTCGTTAAAAATAGTTTATATACTTCGCGTGCTCGCAAGCTCTGCCACCTCTAATAAGGCAAAAAACTACCCTGAGAAAAAACGCCTTATATGTACTCCTTATAGCAGGATGGGATAAGTGAAGGGTTTACCAATCAAAAACAAAATAAGTAAAAATTGAAATGATTAACTAGTGGGAAAAAACTAGACAAAAATTGAACGAAAATTATACGAAATAGAAGCCAAGCGGCGTCAGTCACAGAAGTTGACGTGCGACATCACAGTTTGAGTGACGTAAGCCAAACAACCCCAAGCTTTTCCGCCCTCAGTGGAGCTAGGCAGTGGAAAGAAAAAAGAAAATTAAATTCAACGATAGGAAAAAATCTAATGAATCTTATATCTTGAAGGATAGAAATTATTCCGTAAATCCCGAACCCGATTAAATACAAAAATTTAGAAAATGAATACAGAGATAATCAATTAGTCGAAAATAAAAAAAAAGAGGAGAGGCAATGAATAGCAATTTCCAATCAGCAATGCTCAGGAGAGAATTAGAATGGGGGCGGTGCAGCCAACTCAAGCGAAAGAAGAAATCCCAAGAAGGAAAAGACAAACACAAACGCGTACAGAAAGTACGCCAAACCCATACAGACAAGACCGCCCTGAATACAGAAATAAAAATTGGCATACTGTCTCCCAATACAGAAAATACGGTAGGTAAATGGAGAATAGAAAATGAGACTAGTAGCACTTTTGAAAATCAGGAGCTAGAAATCAGTGTGATAAAGAAATCGAGGTAAGGACAAAAGAACTCGACAGGTTAAAAAGGGACAAGAAACGTTTAGAATTAAGTAATCTAGAAAGAGAAGAAACACTTTAGAAAAACGAGACAGCATAGGTAGAGAAAGAGCAGAGAAAGCGTGAATAGGCTGCGATGAAATTGATTCATTTTAGAAAGTAACATCTAATTTTGGAATGTAGCAGAAGAACTGATTAATTTTTTAAAAAATAAAACTGATACAATTAAAATAAAAGAACTTTCAGACGAAGTAAAAAATTTGAACGATAAAATGGAGAGCATTTCAAAAACAACGCAAAAATGAGTCAAAATAATATGATACGAAATAATACAGTTCATTTTAAAGATACAGAATTAGAATTAAATTAGCAAAGAAACACGTTGACAGGTGCAAGGAAACAAATAACAAGCAATAGATAGAGCGGTCAAGGGATACTCTTAGTAGAGAAAGATAAAAAAAAGAGAAGATGATTGAAACTAATTCACATAGAATTCCAGCAACTATGTTTCTCTTTGAAATGATTAAGGCTCCATTTCAAATAATGTAAAACTCACCAATAATTTGATGAGCTTTAAAAGAAGTTATCAAAATAACGAAACGGATATTTTAGAAAATTTAGATACACAGACACGACCAATTAAAAATACTCAGAAAATCCCAGCGCTTATATATAACGCGCAAGAAAGCAGTAATTTAGACGAAAATAAAGGTTTAAAATCAGGAAATAAAAGTAAATAGAAAAACAATTACTACAGTAAACCAAACAAAGATAAGCAGAAAGGAAGTGAAGTAGATCCAAGAGCTCAGGATTCCGCGGACCCAAATTCTGTTTACCGAAATTCAAATTATAAATTACATCAGCCCATTACATGCTACAATTGCACAGGTGGAAATCTTTTAAAAACAATGAAAGAGTTAGATTATAATATTCAAAAACCGAAAACAATACATTAATAGTTGTAAGCGGCCAAAAATTAAAAATAAAGGACAATTTTTTATTCCAATCAAAATACGGCATACGGAAAAATACTTATTATGCAGGCTATTAGCAGATTTAAGATCGATAGGAATAATAGGAACCGATATAATAGAAAGATTAGGTTTAAAAATAGATAACGAGAAAAAGATGTGGTGGTTGCCAGAATTATGAAATGTTAAGTATGCGACAGAATCAAAATTAATTAAAATTTAGGAAGTAGAAGTAAAACGCAAGAGAAAGAAACAAATTTGCTACCGTGCGAAATCTCTTCACCTGTTTCGCCATACATCCCACCCCCATCCTACATGTGATGCACTAGACTTGATCCCGGCAGCATCCCAGTCGGCACAGAGTGTATGGGAGCATGGTGCCACACATCCTAAACCCTGCACGGCGAGCGACGCTACACTGGCACGAGCCAGCGTGGACGTCAAGATTAAATAAGCAGGCTAAAAAAAATCAAGAGAGAGTAGGGAGGAAAACAAACAAGGATAGGAATAAAATAGAGAGCGAGAGCAAAATAAATACGAATTTAAATATGAAAAATAAAGATAGAAAATCAGAAACAGAATATAAATGTCCATTGGAATGCGATAAAGAGAAAAAGGATTCTGAATTGAAAAAAGTCATCGATAAATTCCAGCGCCTGATGGACAGAATAATAACACCAGAATTAAAACCATATGTATTTTGTTACCTCTATGATATAATTATAGTTTCAAAAAATTTTGAAGAACATTTAAAATATATAGAAATAGACCAAATTAAAACTGCAGATTTAACAATAAGTTTGGACAAATGTGAATTTAGTTGTTCCGAAATAAGATATTTGGGATTTGAAGTAAAAGAAAATGGGTTACAGGTGGATGAAGAAAAAATCTAACCTGTTTTAAACTTTCCATAGCCAAAAACGATTAAGCAAATACAAAGATTGATAGAAATGTCATCTTAGTATAGGCATTTTTTCTGAAATATGCAGAAACTATAGAACCCCTGCAAGACCTATTAAAAAAGGAAGTGAAATGGGAATGAACTGACAAACAGGAACAAGCATTCACGTATATTAAGCACTTACTGACAACAGCACCAAATTTAGCCTGCCCTAATTTTGAAAGCCCATTTCAACTTGACACCACTGCTAGCGATACAAGATTAGAAGGCGTATTACCACAAAATATAAAAGGTGAAAATTTGGTAAAAGCATTTAGAAGTGGAGGTCTGAGTGACACAACGTAAATACTCTGTTTTAGAAAAAGAGTTTTAGTAGTAGTCTGGACAAAATGGGTAGAAATAATTCCAGCTGAAAATAAGTTGGCATCGACAAATGAAAAAATTCATAAGCGTATAATTTTTTTTAAATGGGGAACACGTAGAATTTGGTTACAGATAACGGAAAAGAATAAGTAAATAAATCAATAATTAATTTAACTAAAGCATTTGAAATAAGACATGCAAAAACTCCTAAATGTCATACAGAAACATATCCAACTGAAAGATGTAGCAGATCAATTAAAACGGCAATAAAAGCGTATTTAAAGAAAGATCATGATTCATGAGACGAAAAATTAGATTTATAATTTGCGTTAAATATGCATTCTATATCATTCTCAGACATTATATATATTGCCCGGCAGGAGATAGGTAAAGTATACAATCTTTACTGAACTTTATTTTTTAGGTATAAACACTTTTTCGTTCGAAGTTTTGTGTTGCAGGAAAATTTAAAAAAAACCTACTCCCATAAAAAAATTATGAATATTATCATCACTTCTTATCAGATTTTCACGCTTTTTTTAATAAAGGCTTATTACATTTTAAGAGATAAATGACTGGCGATTAAAAAAAATTATTTTACCATTTATTCATTTAATTAAACAGTTAATTTTTTTAAATTACAGAAGTGCCATTTTTTAAAGACTTTCAGTTTTAAAAAATGGTCTTTTATCAGTGCAAAAATAGGGTGCTCTAAATGTATACATTACTTACAATACCTGAACAATTTCTGAAATGAGCAATTCCATATCAAATCATGAAGTTTCACACGGATTTTACATAAGAAAGAAAAACAGTTTGGAACTGTTATCTAGAATCGTTAATGTAATGTGCAACAAGTTCAACTTCAGCTGCTTTCTGTCACTTGTTTTCCAACAAAAAATGTCTAAAAATATCGCGACTGTCTCAAAAAATAAGACTATCACAACCTTCCGGGCGATTGAAAATAATAACAGAGTTCATTTACGTAGAACACTTTCAGCTTTCAAATGACCGTTTTTTTCTGTTGCGCAAGCATTTTTTTTATTGAGTTGTTAAGCTTAAAAGGCCTATGGTCACGCAAATTTTTTAAAATACAGTTCTTATCGTCATATGTGTCTCAAATTTAGGAAAAAAAGTGTTGTTTCATGCCTAATAAATGTTTGACGAAGTGTTATTCTACATTTTTATTTAAAAACTATTATAAAACATGGATAAATAGAAAACTATGGGTTTTATGGAGTTTTTGCATGGTAAATAATATTTTTTTTATACAAAATTGTTAAACATAAACTCAAAAAAACTCATCTTTTGCAACAGAATTGCACAACAATCCTCGAAGAAGATAGCTATATAACAAAGGAAAAAAGAGGGAGAAAAAGGAAAGTGTCAAAAAAACCTATTACTCTTTTTTTATTCTTTCGCCGTCTTTTTTATACTACTGGGAACCAACATGTTTACAGGTTCTAAGAGGATGAAGGGAGGGGTTAATGATGCAACTGTTTAAAATAGGAGATAGGGAACGGCAGGGAAATTATAAAGGGATTATGCTAATGAATACGGCGTACAAAGTATACGCGACGGTGTTGACAGAAAGGCTGCGGAAGGATGTCGAGGGTAAAGGAATATTGTCAGAGACGCAGACAAGCTTTAGGGAGGGAAGGAGCACTATCGACAATATTTACGTCTTGCAGCACGTGGCGTATAGAGAATTAGCAAAGAAAGATTCGAAAGTATACGTGCATTTGTGGATTTTAATGGTGCGTTCCCTTCGGTAAATAGGGGGAGGTTGTGGGAGGCGATGGAGGAAAGGGGATTGGAGAGAGGCCAGATCGAGACGGTAAGGGAGGTATATGAAAAGACGAAAGGTAGGGTATGACGAGGGGAAGGACTTTTGGAGGATTTCTAGATGGATAGGGGGTTCAGACAAGGGTGTTCGTTTAGCCCAACGCTTTTTGCAACTTCAATCGCGGATATGGAAAGTAAGCTAGCGACCAGAGTGGAAGGAGGAGTTAGGGTAGGAGTGGTAAGTATATGGTCACTCGTGTATGCAGATGACATATTGCTGCCAGCAAACAGCGAGGAGAGCTCATATAAGATAATAAAAAGTTTGTGTAGTTACCTAGATAAGAATAGGTTAGAGCTGAATGCGAAAAAGTCCAAGGTTATGGTGTTTAGGAAAGGAGGTGGAAGGGATGTGAGTGGAAGTTGAAGGGAAAGGCGGTGCAGGTGGTAAAGAGTTTTGTTTACCTAGGCTTCCTGTATCGGAGGAATGAGTAGTCATATAAAAGAAAAAGTGAGAAGGGAAAATGTAGTGATGAGGCTAGAGTGGGGGCTAAGAACGAAGTTGTTCGCAGGTGATTTTGGAAGAAGAAAATGGGTGTATGTATGGAAGGAAAGTAAGGAGGTAAATTGGATACAGGATTTATGTAAATTGGACAATGGGGTTGGCAAGGAATACGCTTAATTATATTGTTAGCAGGGAGATAGAAAGAACGAGTTTAGGGATTATAACAGGAGGTCGAGCGTGTAAATATGAGTAGAAATGTTTAGAACAGAGGGGAAATAAGCTGGTAAGGGAGCGTTGGTTTTAAAGCGTTTCAATCCGCTGTCAAATTCGCAAGAGACAAACTAAATCTAAATGGTTGAGTTGTTGAACGCCATATTTAAGCACATCAACTAAAGGCAATAATACCAGTCGGTTCACCTCGCTTTTTCCCGAAAAGATCTTTTTTTTTTGTTGTATTTTGTAATTGAAAATAATTTTGTTTCTCGCTTGAAAGTCGTGCGAGCTATACAGTAACACAGTAGCATAGTGTAGGCGAGGGTTAGGAGCAGAAAACTTGTCCCTTAAACGGCTGTCAATGTGGCAAAATCGAAACTACATCTAAACGCATGAATTCTTGGCCGCAACACTTTAATCACATAATCTGAAGGTAATTATACCGAACCCTTCAGCTCGCTTTTTCCCGAAAATTTTGTTGTTTTTTGTGATTGAATGTGGTGATTATTTTGTTTCGCTTGAAACAAGTTACTCACCAGGGGTCAGTATTTTTGGAATAGACATATCTAAAACAGGTTATAACGATCCAGTAAATAAGTATATGATGTTTTTGGTTTCTTCGCACAATTTGCGCTATGAAATGACTGTATTCGTACGTGCATTCATTGAAAATTGGCGAATTAACAAAATAAATGTATTAGCAAGCAAATAATTTTCAACTGTGAAGTGTAAAGGAAACAAAATTTATAACTTAATATTTTCAAAATTTTGAAGATGTTGAATTTATAACATTTACAGTTTAAAGGTGTACAAATGTTCCGCGTCAAGGCAAATAATCATTATGTAATAAATAATAAGAAAAATAGTTATTCATAAATTAGCGAACAAAAATTAGATCTACTTTATTTGTCACATTTAAATAAACTGAACTAATATGTTTAGAAGAAGATAAAAACCAAATATTGTTCAATAAAAATTGGACATCAAACATCAATATTTGTTTTTATAGCAGTGAAATATATTAAACATGTATGCATGTGTGTGTGTCTATTAGGGATTAAAGAGGAGTGTCTACGAAATAAGACAATAATAGTTTTTATTTTCAACTCCCCCTTACCCCCCCCCCCCCCCCCCCCCCCCCCCCCCAAATGCTGTCGTTTTCTTCATACAAATAATTACTACTGGAAAATTTGAATATTTTCCATTACTTTTTAACGATGTGTAACTGTTTAAATAAATGTAAATTATTTAAACAATTTTTTTTCATTAAATGTAAAAATAATCTATTTTATTATTGAATAGTAATATTTGGTAATATTTTGGATTATATTTTGTTTAAAAAATATACAATTATTTAAACAATTAATTAATGTCTGTTTACAAAATTTCTAAAAATTGAGCCAGAAATGTTCAATTTTTCTCAAATTTGTATCCTGAACTACTTTTCCTTGAATAATTACATAGTTTTTATACATTTCTTTTAATTTTTAACTTATCTCTGTTTCTGTAAACTATTTTTATTTGCTCTAGCTGTTTTTTTCGATAACTTAAAGAAAAAGGAAATAAAATAGAACACATCCAATTATTTTTCTGACTGTACAGTTTATACAAAAATGTATTAACAATTTGTTGATTGTTTAAACAAATATAATTTGTTTAAAGCAATTATTTTTCCAAAACATATTTTTTAAATCGTATCAAGCATTTCAAGTCCGATATTACTGTAATACATAGGGCGCTACGAAAGTTTTGCAATACAGACGAACCTTTTATAGTTTTTCGAAGCACTTTCCACCGCAGTGAATACACTTTTCCATACGTCGAAACCAGTCATCGAACCACGACCTAATTTTAATTCGTTTCACTTTCATTATATATGGTCTACAAATTATTTCGGTGGTTTTACTTTAATGTCTTGTAACTCTTGTCCTAAATAAATTGTTTTTCGCTCTAAGATAGATTCGAAGGGCCAAACCTTAAGCTTTAAAGCACCATGTAACAGGTGGCGGCCCTGCGGACTTTACCTTAAAAAATCATTAGTCAATAACATTGCATCCGACAAGGAATTTTTGAGACACTGAATTTTCATTGCATTCCCAAAAAAACAATGATGATTTTTCAATTGGAATTCAAAAATCATACTACCTTAGGACGGAAATATTCAAGTTTGACCAAGAGTTACAAGACATCAAAGTAAAGACACCGAATTAATTTGCAGACCTAATATTGGGCATGGTTTTTCCTAGTTGCTCCACTATGTCAAATGCTAATATTAATTCGCTGCATTAAAAGTATGCTGTGAAATAATTTTAATTCATTGTATTAAAATTATGCTGTGACATAATTTGAATTCGTTGCTCAACTATGTCAAGTATAATGAAAATGAAACGAATTAAAATTATGTTGTGTCGTAATTTTAATGCAAAAATTAAAATTATGTCAAAGAACAATTCGAATAGCTCGTTGTATTAAAATTATGCTGTGGCATAATTGTAATGATAGTTGCGGTGAGATCCGATTGAGAGTGCCAAAATAAATGTACAGGACATACATTCTATTGTACAAAACTCCCACAATTAGGCATTGGACTAAACTAAATGATCTTTCTATTGGGAAATTAGTTTTTATTTTTCAAGCAATTTATGATTTTTTACTAAGAAAAAAATGTGCATAATTTCTACTTTTTTACACAGATGTATGCATGTAGAGCGACGATATTTATGAATTTTATTTCTGCTCCTTCTGAAACATTTAAGTGATACCTCACGATTATTTTGAAACCAACAGGGAGATAATCACTGGTAATTTTTACATTCTCATATTGGTGTCTGTCGTCTTTGTTGTCGTTGGAAATGGCTGCGGCTAGCATGGAAATTATGCTGTGACATATTTTTAATGCGTTGCAGTAAAATTATGCCTTGGCAAAATTTTAATTCGTTGCATTAAAAATATTTCACAACATAACATCAATTCATTGCTTAAAGGGTTATATACCTTTTTTCAAAAAATAGAAAAAAATTTTATTGCTGAATCTTAAGGTATAACTCCTGGAAAACATTTTCTCAAATTTTCATAGAGATCCGAACAATAGTTCGATAGAAAAACAGCGTTTTGAAACGCGGACTTCGATGATTACATACACTCAACTTCAAACTTTGAATGCGGTTATCTCGAAATCGTGTTTTTCCAAAAGCGCCTTTGCTGTGACCGCGATTGCACAAGAACTATTAGACCGATCATTTGCAATTTTTTAAAATTGTCCGTGATGATTTTGCTCAGTTCGTGAACGTTTCGGTTTTTGTGCACCAATTTTGATTTTGCAGATTAGAATTTTTAAATTAAATTTTTAGAGCTCGAAAAATTAACTTCTTGAAAAAATCCTTACTGTATGCAGAAAAAACCAAATATTTTTTTTAAATAATCGTTCACAAACTAGAAATAACACTATGCTAATAACTTTTTTTCGGTATTTTGATTTCAGTTGACCTGCTTGACTTCTATCGTGGTCACCGCAAGCCGCTAACAAAAAAGGGTTTCTAGAGAATTGCCATAACTCCGTTAATTATTTATATTTTTTAAGAACAAAGGCTAGTTTTTTCATAAAAACATGTACAATTAATAAATAATAACTTTAGTGTAATAAACTAATTGCTACAAACCTTCAAAAAAATCCAAAATTTCTTCAATTTTTACCCTCAAGAAGGTATATAACCCCTTAACTATGTCAAAGTATAATGAAAATTAAACGAATTAAAATTATGTCACAATATAATTTTAATGCAACGAATTATAAAACATGTGAGTTAAAAAAAAGGAAATGAACAATTATTTTCATGTTGTTAACATAATTGTGATGCGTTCCATTATTATTATGCTGAAACATAATTTAAATTCAGTTATATTTAATTCATTAATATGACACTACATTTTCTTCAACCATTTAAAAATTAAAACGGCTTGCCATGCTGTTGTCCATAATCGGCCGGAGAATGTTTTGAATAATCGCTCCCTAGCCGATAGAACGACACAGAAACGGCACTCAAATGGCACTGCCCTGTGCCGTTCGAGTGCTTCTTGTTTAAAGCTACTCAGATCCCAGTTTTAAATGGCTGCAGAAAATCCCTTTCTACCTGCAAATAGGCTACCAAGTAGACCAGATGCAAAGGATTAGAAGTCAAAAATTAAAATTTGTAAAATTTTGAAATTATCTCGAGAAAGAAATTAAGAATCTACGGATTTCGATTATTTCAGATTCCTAATTTTTGTTAGATGCTTGAAATTGGAATGAATATAAAGCATCTCGTAAATTAATGAGATACGCCGAAACAGACAACTTTTTTAATTCAACTCCAGAATGGTATATGTGAAGCTCCGCAAGGAAAGCGACCTTAGGGATAAAAAATCGATTTTCAGATTTTCGATGATTTTTAATTTCAAAATCGCTCTTTCATATTAAAAAAAAATTAAATTTATGTCTATAGAATTGGATTTGTTATTGAACTGCAAAGTGAGGAATAAATCGCCTATTTCGAAGCGTGCGTTGGCCCGAGAATTTCAGCCTCACCACTTTCTACCCATCTTTCTGTTGTATCCGTGTGACTCAAGAGCTCATCTGACTCGCTGAATGCGCAGGGAGAAGATGTAGTCGTAAGTGGAGGGGATAAACTCCGGGATTTTCCCCACTCACTGAGTGTCTGACTGCGACCGTTTCTTCAATCGCTTCTACTTACAAAATTTGTCTATTAACCCTAAGCGGAAAGTCTGGGCTCAATTCTTGCTCCCTTAAATCAAGCCAAAATTTTCATTAAAAAATTATCTCACGTGAAGAAATGAGTGTTTTCAACGTTATGCAAAGGATACTACCGATGAATTAATGGCAAATCGTACAATAAAAGTTTTATATTATTCTGATCTTTAATTTTTTTATTATTTGCATGAAAAATTGTTTCATCCTTCTCATTAATGCAAATGTTTACTGAAAAACACCACTCATTATTCTAACTAAATGCCGAATTGTTAGAATTATAATCATCTACAGCCCCATCAAATGGCAGTTATCAGGAGTGTACGGTAGTCTATTTTTCCATCAATCTATTTGTCGATTTAGTTACATTCAAATATTTATTTTATTATTATACTTTTTGCTATCTCATTTAAAAATATTAATCACAAGAAATCTGTACTATCAGCGGGGTTGGCAACGACCGATGAAATGAAGACATTTTTCATATACCGTGAAATAGAAATCAATACTACCAATCTAAGGTAACCCACCAAACACAAAATTTAATATTAATTTTTAAATTCGTAACTCCATCTAGTCTGACAAGACGTTGAAAAATTCTGTATTTGAGGTATTACCTTTGATTGATAGTGTTCATTTCTATTTCACGGTATCTGAGAAATGTCTTCATTTGATAAGTCGTCACCAACTCAGATAATAATACATATTTCTTGTAACATATGACTTGTACTAAAAGAACGTTTTGCTATACAGAGTAATTTTGAAAAAGGATTATTCTCTCGATCTCTCCAGTAACTTAGCGGCAAGAGAATCTGACCGGTAATTCGAGGACCTGTGTTTTGATTCCCACCAGAATGAAGAAGATCTTAAACAGGAGTTTTAATATTAATAAGAACCAAAATATAAATGCCCAATTAGATCAACCCGTTGATAACTCCGAATTTTTCATATAAAATAATTACTAAAATTTAAATTTAAAGCTTGATTTAAATCAATTTACTATTCCAATATTGGTTATGAAGAAACATTTTATTTTTCTGTGTCAAAAATGTCAACTTTATTCCAAAAAAGCAGAATTTGCAAGAAGCTCGTCTTTCTCTGGAAAGAGCTGACTGCATAGACTGAAATAAATAGAAATCCGACGGGGCGATGTCTGAATAGTAGTGCGGCTGGGTTAGGATTTTTAAGGTTATTTTTGACAGGTTTCACAACATGAGACCTCAAGTTGTCATGCAACAGAATCAACTTCTCGTGTCTTTCGTTCTACTCTAGCCGTTTTTCTTTCAGGGCTCGATTCAGGCGCAGTAGCTTGCAGTCGTTAACGACCCCCGGTGATGGTTTCAGACGATTTTAGAAGTTTATGCCTTTTTGATCTCACCAAATACACAGCATAATCTATTGCTCACACATGACCTTAAAAAATCATGGCCCATTGTTTCACTAAACATGGAAATAGCAATATGTCATATTAGGCATAATGGGTCAATTATAGTGAAAAAACATCACTTAGCTGCATCATAAAAATGTATCCATAACGGATGATACACACAGGAACAGCCCCGTGTAGAAAGTTTCACCCAAAAATTTTAACTTAGTCTAAAAATACCTGAGACATATTAAGCTGTTATCAGCTTAAGTCTGAAGTTTCCTTTTTCGGATATATAATGGAACATGGACGTTCAAATTTACCTGTTAAACACTTGCATAATACTTTAATGACCCACAAACGGCATTATTGATCCAGGACCAATACATGCTTTGGTCTTAAGAATTTCATGCACAATACTCTCTGAAAAATGTTTGCAAAAATCAAAGTGAATTTCTTTAAATCAGAGGAACCTTTGCAAAATAGTAAAAATTGCATTCACCACGGCCTTGATTTACACGATTCTTTTAGATCCCCCCCCCCCCCCCCCCCCCCTCCACCCTATCTTTTCATGCATAAGACGCAGTTGTGGAACGTGGCTAGCTCTACTGTTACACTTTTATCAAAAAATCAGTACTGACTTTTCTTCACTAACTTAAAATTGGCTACAGTCATGATACCAGCCAAGGTGTTAGTTTTGGAGTCACATTCAATTCGATCTACTTTATCCTTGAAATTCAGTTTACATCCAGTGAATCGGGCGTACAATTCCATCGTCAGTGCACTCGCGAAATGCGCAGGTGCAGGTAAGGGCTTATGACAAAGCCACCGAACGCATCCTCGGGTTGCGGATAGAGGGTCTCTGTACCAAAGGTTTCTGCTGAATATGGTTACAAAAATAAATAGGCAGTCGCGGACAATTGTCCAGGTATGGTCCCGAAGGAATTAACCCCCAAACGGAGGTATGAAAACCGTGCCGAAAGCTGAATGGCACCAGGGTGAGGTGTCTGGAACGGTGACTCTGGGATACCGGGCGACCTTTCAGAGTACGCAGCCTTATCCTTGCATGCGGGGCTCTACAAGGATGGACGAACCCCTTTCCCTAGCTTCTCGTGGGAACAACAATGACAACACCAAACATAGTTGTAGTAAGTGCGGTTCAAAACAACAGAACGCGCAGGGCTCCCGACAATGGGTCGGCCAACAATGATGACCAATCTAGAGCTGGGGGAGCCAATGAAAATGGATTCAATGCGATGGGTCGGCGGGATCTCGCGACCTTTGAGTGGACGGAACGACTGAATCACGACTTGCTAGAGTGCTATGATGCGAGTGTGGCCCCTAAACGGGGTTACATGGCACGGCTGCATGCTCTGTGGTGCGAAAAACACCCGGAGCTATCACACTTTTCGCAGCAACGTCTGCGAAACCATGTTGAACTACGCCGTAAAAGGGGCTATGTAAGCGGAACGCCTACTCTACCAAAGCTAGAACAAACCGGCAACAGAGAAAGAGAGGCGACACTAAGACCAACCGCGGACAGGCCAACCCGGAGAAACATCAACACCAAGGTTTCTCTCAAGCCTAAAGATCTGGCTGAAATGGATGACGAGCTTCGTGGACATTTTTCAGGAGAATCCGACCTCTGGGCTATCAATTATTGTGTGTATAATGCAGCAAGAGCTTTGGCCGATGCGAACCGTAAAACAAAACCAACGGCTGATCATAAGACCAAAAGACGAATGCATCAACTTGCCATAAAGATAGGCTGGGCAAGACAGTACGCGTCCTACATTCAGTGTGTGATTGACTACATCACATCTGGCAGGAATTTGACCGCCAAGGTCCGAAAGTTCGCGCGCGAACTCCGGACCCGTTATCACACACTTAACAAGTCAAAGCTGCTGACCATCAGGCAGCATATTGTTGAGAGAATACGGATACTATCTGACACTAAGAGAAGTCTAGAGCGGAGGGAGAGGTGGGTCAGAGAAAATCAACCGTTTCTCTCTGACCCATCTCGACTCTTCCAAGACCCTCCAGTTACTGTCGAACACCCACCCAAACCAGAGGAGGTCGAAGTATTTTGGAGAGAAGCCTACGAAGTTCAGCACAGTCTGGACGAAGACTCAGAAAATATAAATAGCTTCAAGGAGTTATGTGCTGCCCTCATAACACCTGACAAAGAATGCCCACCCATCACTACCGAGGAGGTGAAAAAAGTATTAGGAGGGATGAAGAACTATTCCGCACCGGGACCAGATTGTATCAAAACCTTCTGGTGGAAGAAATTTTCTTCAACCCATCAGCATTTGACCCGTATTTTCTACTCACATTTGAAGTCGGAAGAGCCGATTCCAGAATGGTTGGTGGAAGGGCGCACAATACTCCTGCCGAAAATAGGCAACTTAGCTGACCCGAAGAATTACAGGCCAATAACTTGTCTGAACACACTTTATAAGATATTCACAGCTATCCTACATGATAGGATTGCTCGGGAAATTGAACCTGTGTGGCAAGAAATGTATGAACAACGAGGCTCAAAGAAAGGCGTAGCCGGATGTCGGCAGAACCTGCTCATCGATAGATGTGTCTG
>NC_046659.1:8418796-8428987 GCF_010883055.1 Belonocnema kinseyi | reverse complement strand
AATATTGCTCCTCTAAATGCTCCTAGGGAAATTGAGTCAATTGTCGAGAATGGGAAGTGCCGCATATACTGGAACTTTATATTCTCGACAATTGTTTGTGTTACTCACTCGAGGCCTGACATGGTTCTTCTTGACTTCGAGAAGCGAACCATGTTCGTTATCGGATTTTCGGCACCAGCTGACAAACACATCATAACCAAGGTGAATGAAAAGAAAGAGAGGTATCGAGATCTTATAAGGGAGTTGCAACGATTGTACCCGGAATATTCTGTTAAGCTGATCGTCCTTATCATCGACGCTCTTGGAGGTGCCAAGCTTTCACTTGCTAATGGCCTAAAAAGCATCCCTGCGTGTCAACAATATGCTAGAATACTTGCGGGAGAAATGTAGAAGGCGGTTGTCCTTGGGTCGCTCCGTGTTCTTAGGGTGCACGAGGCTTTTGCTGGATCATCGTATTGATTCTTTTACAGACTGTAACTACCTATCTCACGGTCGTGAGACGTGGTTGTGGCTGAAATTTTACGGCGATTTCGCTGGGAGCGGATGCAATTTTCCAGATTAGCACCCGCTCCCGGCGAAATCCTGCGGTTGTCCTTATGACAAATTTTTAATCATATATAGAAGTCAGTGTGAGGTGACCCTTATTTTTCACAATGACTCAAGGAATAAAAATCACTTCTAACTTTTAAAGTTCAGTCATTTGAAGACATTTCTGTGGGCTCTAAAAAACCACTTCAGAAGTAAAAAAAATAATAAGAGTTTCATGCCAAAGTGAGGATTACAATCAATCAAAAAACGATGTTTTCATCCAACTCAATATAAATAATTAGTTTCAATTTCAAAACAAATTAAAAACTGATAAGATAAGACTTATTTCACGATTGATGGGAATAGTAGAATATATACCTAGGCAGGAAAGTTGAACTTTATACGAGGGTACAGAATTTAAGTATAAAACAACTTTACTGTCATGGATCATACGATACATTATCTGACATATGCAGAATAAGCGCTCTTTTTCTACATAATAGCGCTTGTTTGTACTACGTACGCACGCGCGTGGGAAGACGTTATAAGTCCAAAATGCACTTCGTAGTTTAACGTAGTTTTAAAATGAATTCTTCTCAATCTTTTCTTTCACTTCTCACTCACTTCTTCTACCTTGCTGTCAATTTACGTGTCGCACGTCACGGTACAATGAAGTGATATTTCACTGCTGCTCCACGGGCAGGAAAAGTGCGTTTATTCTGCCTATTTCAGATAAAAACATTTTAAAAAAACATTTTGTACAAACTTGTAATACTCGCATACATACGGGCACATAGACGCGCACGCATTAAACCAGATGCTCGGGGGCGAAAATATAATTTTTCAAAAAATGTTGACATTCCAAGTAACCTATTAAATAAGTTAGTGTCAATTCGTAAATGACTAGTCATTGTAAACCAAAGAGCAAAATAATTTTGGAAGAGAAATTTAAAATAGTCGATCGCGTCAAAAAAAGGAGACGGCGTAATCGATATAACAAGAGAAATCAACACTCACGTTAGTAACATTTATAGGTAAGGTTTAAATTGAGAGAATATTTTTACAAATTTTTATTGAATATGCTTTAATTTATTCATAATATTTTTTACAAAAAAAATAAAATAATTTAAAACTTAACATTACAACAAAATTATTTTATATCTAAACACTTAAATGCCTATCCAGAGTTCTCAAACTTTGAACTTTTTACTAAATAAAACTTGTAACAAACCAGGAACTTTTTTAGAATTCTGCCAAATTAGCATAATAAACTCTGAATATTATCTGCTACTTGTTTTCTCCACTGTCAAGTTTTGACATTAACTTTTTTGAAAAGATTCAATTTTCTTCAACAATCACATATGACGATAAATCACAAGGGAAGTCAGATTTTGTACGTGGTGGGGGTTATCACCTAACACGAATCAATGGTTGGATAATCAACATAATTCTTTATCCGAAACAGAGCATTTCAGATAGATTTTTTATCTTATATACAGTGAAAAGATACATTTCTGTCAAAAACGTTTTTTCTATAAAAAAAAAGCAATTATTATACTATGCCATGTAAGTTTCAATACAATATAAACCTAAATGAACTTTATATACTGTTTTTAGCGAAAAATTTGGTGAAGATTATGCACAGAAAATGACTTAATAGTCGATTGGAATTGAAATACGAATTCTAACCTAACTTACAGGTCAGACCATTTATGTAGAAATGAAAATACATCTTTCAAATTGTACCTACTCGTTCTAGTTCTGGTTTTTGGCACAAAATGTCGTATCACAGTTTAACCATTCCCATATTTTTATTAGATTAAAAAGAATATAACACTGAATATTCCAAAAGAATAAACACTGAATATTTCTTGTTGTTTGTCAAAATGGTACGAGTAATTCTAAACGAAATAGAGTTATCTCGTTATAGCTTGAGTCTAATTAGGCTCAAGCTCTAACCTCAAAATTGATTCACCTCATTTTAATTAATAAATACTAAAATGAAACATTTTTTAGATACTAAACGCTGCTCCCTTTTTTAAATAGAAGTATGTATACAGAGAGTACTTCACTCGATTTCTACTTTTTTGGTTTTGCTTCAGTTTTAGTTTTATTTAAACCTTATCCAACCTGAGCACTCGAAAATTTAATTTTACGCAGAACTGATTAAGGCTGTTGGAGTGGGGTCTACAAAAATGGCGAAATCTGTGAAGCACTCGAAATTTACAAATAAAATTCAGGTTTCAGATCTTAAAAATACACTTTTAAAATTTTATATATCCCGAAAGGGGTTTCGCGGTAACTTGTCGAGGTAGGCTTCCTTCACAATTCATGTTCTTGCTACACTATTTCACTATCACTTTTTAGCAGCTAACGTATTTTTTTCTAAAAACCAGACTTAATCCATGTCCTGCCACAGGGAAACCCCTTCCGGAGTCTAAAAATATTTTCAAAGTACACTTTTAAAACCTCAAAATCGAATGTTATTGGTAAATTTCAAGTGCTTCACAGATGATTTTTGTTGTGGACCCCTCCTACCGAAAGAAATCTCTGAGTATACTCTAAAGATTCTCTAGGGTCAGAGAAGCTCAGAGAAATTCTCCGCAGGCAATCAGGTAGATTTATTCAAAGGTCCAGGTAGTTCTTTGAAATGTTTTAAAGGCTTTAAAATGTCCTTTCCGAAATTGAAATACGATCATAAATAAAAATCAGAGACTGAAATTGAAACAAGAATTCGATCATAAATAACAAGCAGAGGGGCTATATCAATAGAGTAGCCGACACTCAAAGGTCCTTTGTTAAGCCTTCGGATTGAAATTTAGAAGTAGATTTTTTTAAATTTCAGAGTTAACATCCTAAAACATAAAAATTCAGAATCTACGGGATTCGATGATTTCAGATATCTACCCTTTTTTTTAATGCTTAAAATTAGAATTAATACGTTTCTCGTAAATGGAATGAGATACGCCAAAAGACAACATTTTTTAATTCGACTAGAAAATGGTATATTAGCATATAAGTTATAATTATGAATAAGTATAAAGAGAAAATTCATCAATTAAAAGAAGTGTTAATAATTTGAAGTGAAATTTAAAAGGGGAGAGTCGGATTAGCGACGCCCAACTACTGTAAATAACTCTGCCCGCCTGGTATGTGACGAATACAAAAGGAACATTATATTACCGTCGCACCGCTCTTAAACGGGCCACTAAAAGGACCTTGAAAAGGACCCAAATCTCTCAGACTATCTCAGAGACTTAATTGTTTCAAATCGACTCTGCTTATAGTCTCAAATGGGCCAAGCTATTTCGCTAGAGAATACTCAGAGATTTCTATCGGTAGGGTCCAACAGTCTTAAAGTAAACAATTCTTCCCTCTGTATACACACTTCTATTTTAAAAAGGTGTACCACTTCTTTAAGGGCATGTGATACTTTCTCGTGTGATAAATCGGGTTCAGTGCCTTAGACTTTTTTTGCACAAAAATGAAATTCTTTTAGAATTGAATTCTGTATGCTATAAGATATTATAACGGACGTCCCCAACTCTTTTTATAAGGATAATAACAAAAAAAATTATTTTGCTAAATAAAAATGTTATGCATGTTCACTATTTTGAGGCTAGGAACCGTTTTCAACTGTCATTCCGATAATGTAGGTCTCTGTCATACCGATTATGAAATAAACTTTTTTACTTGTTTACAACCATGGTTAGTCCCGAGACACTAGTCACTATGCTTTTTTGCTTGTCCCAAGTTTCAGCCAAATAGAGTGCGTAATTTGGTCGTATAGCCGAAGAGAACTGTAACACATGCAACTTCACAATACACATTAATCAAATTTAGGAAAAATAAATTTTTTAAATTTATTCCGCAAACGAAGAGTTCGGGGACGTCCGTTAGGATGTTCGCTATCATGACCTAATTTTTGAAGACAAAGTCTTTATTCTTGTAGGAAAAAAGCCAAGGGAACCTAACACTAGTAAACTCGATAATTTTCTAAGTATCACATGCCCCTAAAGAATATTTAATGCTAATAGTTATTAAGTACAATGAGGCAATTTATTTTTAAGGTTAGGGCTTGGATCGACCAGAATCAAGATGATATTAATGATTTTTGATTTTTTATTCCAGCCATCCGTAATATTCAATTTTTTAAATATATGCAATGTTAGTGTAATAAATTTGACAAAAGAAATCAAAAAGGAAGCTTGTATTCATTAATTTGTAGACGAATTTTTTTAAAAAGTGTATTAATAAATGTTTTATTTTTCAAAAGAGGGTAGACTAATTTGATAATTATTTAAAATGGTCTTTTTTTGTACTCAACTTTCTCCTACATCATAAAACATATTGCCATTATAAATTTTTTCAACCTACAAAGAATAAATCTTTATTCTATTAGTAACCTATGTTGAATGACTAAATTATATACTTTTTTTAATACGAAACTCCATTTGCAAGCAAATTATTAATAGAAAAGTGTTGAAACTTTAAATATGGAAAACAGTGGGCCGATGTATTGAATCATTTATATTAGATTTGGAATAGCTGAAACTAATAAAACAAGCACGATCCAAACAGTCCAAACAAAACTTCTCACTTCGGTAAATGAAAAAATCGCTACAATGCACATCTGGATATTTTCAACGAGACTTCTCTTGAACTTACGATTTTAAGTAATACAGTGGGTTATAGACAAAACTATTATAATTGAAATTTAATGTAAACTAACCCTCAACATCGCCATCTCAAGATTTTCACATATCCTGCGACCTGCCGAAGTAAAAATACCACCACTCCACAGCAGGGTTGTGTAGTGACGCGTCACTCGAGGTTTCTGACGTATTATACGTACAAAATGTATTATACGTAAAAACCTGTAAAAAACGTAATAAACGTCATAAAAATGGTGGAGTCGGATAGAGCATAGTATGAATTCACTTTTTTGAATGATGCTTATTTGTACCGACTTACACTGTTGTTGTTTATCAGAACTTTATTTGACATCAAAATATCACCAAGAATATCAAAACTGACACCACTCATTTTAGAATGATTATTTTGACTGCTTTCGTGTAATTGCATCAGGTTTTCTTCTAATGCGTTCATAATTATAACGCACTTTTTTCTGAAAGAAAGTTTTGAAATCAGCGAAAATCCTTGGATGATTTGTTTGTTTATTTATAAGATATTTGCAGTTTGGATGGTTTGAAAATTGACCTGTGGTTTCTTAACCTTTCTTTAGCCGTATTCGATAATACGAGGTTGCATCCCTGACAAAACGCAACATTTTTACCATTTTTTTTTAAAGGAAGAATAATTCTTCCCAACATGGATTCCTCGGTCTGCGGCTACTATTCATTGTCGAAGTTGTAGAATAATAAATTTTTTTCATTCACTTTAAATTTCCTGCATGCAACATAATATCGCATACCGCTACCGGCACTATTTTGAAGTTATGGAATCAAATGTAATAATGTCGACACCATCTTGAAAACGTATATTACGTTTGTAAAAAACTGAGGACGTAATATACATACGTAAATTACGTCAAGAACATCATATAATTTACCTAAGGTATATTACGTGCACAACCCTGCTCCATAGCGTTGAATGCATGATCCAATAAATAGATGGTCTAGCCAGCAGTTGAGCTAGTGCGCTTGCCCAGCGCAGCAACTCTATTAGTCGCTTTTGGCGTGCGAATCAAATCGGGTATAATTGACAATTATTAAAATTAAGCAACATGATTGTTATAAATTATACATTATTATTAGAAATTACGCAATTTGTGATGTAAGGTTAGAAAAAAATACCATCGAGTATATTTTTTAAATAATAGCATATTTTCTTTCATTTCAAAAGATGAATTTTTATTTCATTAACAAAGGTTTTTAAAGAACAAAAATGTTTATTCAACGAATCTTATCTATACCAAAATTTTAGTATCAATAGCCAACTTTTGTTGGTACCAGTAGACACTGGCTGAATTCTTATTATTAGCAATGATGATTTTTGTTCATTTTTTTCTCATTATGAGCGGCATAATGTAACGTTTCTTAATTAAGAAGAAGTGTTTTCAGTTGAAAACTTTATTTTCAGGTAGCTGGAATGGGTAGTTCTTTCGGTGACAGTTTCCCGAGGTATTTGGGAAACTCGAAACAAGAGCCCGTTTTTTATACATAGCCGGAAGGGTCAAAAATACATAGTCAAAGCCCCTGGACAGGGACTGAGAGTAATAGGTTTTGCTCAGTTTGGGATTTATTCCCTGAACCGACGAAAAAGGACCCGTTAGGTTTTACTCTTCTCAAGATTCGAAAATATTTACTGCAGGAAGAAAGTGATCCCATCCCGAGTGGACTTTGCCTCCTTCTCAATCACTCAGAAACGGATGGATTGCGGCAGCATCTGGTTAAGTTTGCATCCCGAGCAAAACAGGTACAGAGGATCGATCCTTTTGTTTGTGTATTGATCAAAACAAAGGACACGGGTTTCCATCTTTGAAAAATCGAAACCTCCAGAATTCTGGTAGGTTTTGCTCCCGATGGAAACTTAACGGAAGATACTTTCAAACGATTCCGCAGAGAGCGAATTGCCATCCGAAAGAGTTAGGTTCTGAACCTACTTTCAGCTCTCTGGACTTTTACTCTCTGTCTATGAATTATGATTTTAATCTCTGAGATTCTGTTTTTGAAATCAGAATAAAAGCTACTTTATAGTAATTTAGCAATTTCTCGCTAATTCTAAATTACATCATACGCGTTTAAAACACAACTATAATGTATATTATTATTTGATAATGAGACAATAATGAATCGATTTATTGATTAATTAATAATATATAATATATATTAATAAATGGGTAAATTTGTGAATAATGAATATTTTATTACAATTATAATTGCATACAAATTTCTTGATATTGATATAAATATTGAACAATTTGAAAAGAATAATATTCAGAAATGTTAATGAAATCAAGGCAATGTGAAATATTAACACATAGTCCATACTGATGGGTGTCAATCTTAAGCGTTAATTATGAAGGTTTATCCTAGAAACAAATATATTGAAGGAAATAAGTTTATTAAATCTTTTTCTATTATTTCTGGAAACAATTCTGCAGTTGAGTAAAGTTTTTACAGATCACGAATTATACAATTACAAGGTGTATCATTATTCATTTCAAAATAATGTTAGGAATATAGAATTGAATACATATGGAGTAATATTCTACCTCTGTATTCGCGACGAAAACTACCACCGCGGGCTGAGAGGCGCTTGTGTCGCTGAAACAATATGGCCGTCATAACCGTACACGGTGCTATGTGTTTATACGGGAGTTTGTTGAATTTTTAGTAATAACTAATTATCAAGCATTAAAAATATGTTGCTGTTGCAACTATATGCTATTGAAAAATTTGCAAATGCTAAGACGTCGTCACGGAATATGTTCGAGGGTCAGAAAATTGTGAATTCTGGTTTAATTTGTATGTGCGGTGCAAGCTCTCGTTCGTCAACAAAGATTGAGCTGTATGCTCTGTGTCTAAAGACAAGTGCATTATTTTATTTATTTTTGTATTTTATTTATTTTTTGTTATTTTTGTATACAGCAATTCAATTCCTTTCATCACATTTATTTATTTCATAGAAAATAACCAGCAAAAAAATAATCTGTCGAATTAAAATGTTTGCAACAAACTAACAAATCACCGGCGTGATCCTTTATTCCCAAATTTTTTAACCACAAGTTTCGTTTATCCACAGTCTCTTTTTTGCCAAATAAATTTATGCGTTCAATTTTCACTCCGCGTTGTGGAACGGCATGGAAACTCAAATTTGTGTTTTTATTTGTCGTGGAAGTAAAACCTTTAGCACAACACTTGTTTCTGCATTTTCCCTTACGATAATCAGGGAAAAAATCCATCTTGATATTATATTAATAATTGGCAATATTTATTTTTAAATCTATCAACTATTTATTGTTTACATGCAACACCATTGATATATGTACGGTATCATCCGCCATTAAAATAGCTTCGCTGACGGCCACCAGGTGTCTCATTGCAAATTTAAAGTGCGAATACAAGATAAGTTAATATTATTTAATATGGGGGGGGGGGGTGCTAACACTGTACTGTCCAATGCAAAAAATGTATCATGAAAGTTGAAAACGGCCGTGTGGCGGCGCTAGTAGTAACTTTGTTCTACAAAAACATCCAGTACCATAGGAAATATACATACAAGTTACAAAATAAATAAGAAAACCCCTTCAAAATAATTTTTCCTTCATAGTATAGAGTCAGCTAGTAAATGAGACTTATGTACTTGGGTATTATTTTCTTTAATATAGGAAAAAGTGACATGATTGACACAATTCAGACCCACACAAAAGTTGAATGGATATTCAGAACTTATAAAAAATAATTTGAAAATAAATAACGAATACACAAACGAATGAAAAAAATGCAAAAAATATCTATTATTATCAAATTATAAAATGTTTCAAATTTCAAATAACGACAAGATCGTTAATTAAAAAAAAAAATCCCGAATTTAAAAATATCCGAAACTAAAATTAATCGACTTCAAAACCGACTTGTAAAATAAACGAATTCTTAAATTCCCACGAATATTTGAATTCTCCAAATTTAGAACTGTTGAACATAGTTAATTGATAATTAATTTAGGAGCTATTAATATAAATATAAATAAGGCAAACAATTTAATTGATCATTAATTAACAATTTATTATTTATTTTCGGCAAATTTTAAGTTTCGTTAAACTTAAATTTCAGGAATAGAAATATTCATGGGAATTTAACAACTTATTTATTTTATAATTCGGAAATTTTTTTCTTGCTAATTTATGATTTTATTTATTTTTTCATTATTTTGTGTTAGTCCTGGATATTTCAACAATTTTAAATATAGTAATGAAGAACCAATAATTTTTTTTATATTTCCGTTTTAAAATATAATCCTACTATATAATAAATATAATTATTATATCTATAGATGATAAACAAGGTACATGATAAATCCTAAAATATTGTTTTCTATTATAATGAAATAACGAACTCTAAAATGTGATATTTATTAAATCAAATAGACTTATGTAACTAAGCTAAAATATTAAAAAATTTGCATATCACTCTTAAGGGCATGTGACACAGCTAAATACCTATATTACCGACCACAGTTTTTCAGTTCACTGAATGTTTTTTTGAACCTAAGAACTTTTTTTGTAAATAAAATATCGAGCTGAAACTTTGGGAAATGTATTAGAGTACAATAAAGTACGTTTAGGTACTGCATTTTGGTAGGAACTTCACTGAAAATTATTTCATCTTTTTTCTGAACCTCAACATTTTTTGAACGTTCCAACTTTTTTTATACATAAAATATTGGTCTCAAACTTTGAGAAATGCAAGAGCCGAAAGAAAACTACTCTTGAGTACAAAGCTTAATAATAAAAGATGTAAAAAAATATATTTCAACAATCAATTCCAACGGCATCAGCCGGTAACGTTGAACACGAAAATACGAACTCTCTAGAGCTTCGTCTAGTGGCCGCCAGATTTCGTATTTTCGTGTACAACGTTACCGGCTGATGCCGTTGGAATTGATTGTTGAAATATATTTTTTTACATCTTTTATTAT
>NC_046659.1:8411591-8418696 GCF_010883055.1 Belonocnema kinseyi | reverse complement strand
TAAAGATTCAGTTTCTAGTATTCGATGGTCAAAATTCGAACAAAATTGAGAAAGGACAATAAATCATTTTTTAATTAATTATATAATGTTTTCAGAAATATTGACTGCACCAAACAATGAGAAACAATTATATTTCAATAAGAAAATACGATTTTTAAAAACGTTTTTTGTGAATAAATAATTGCTTCAAAAAATTACATTTGTTTAAACAATTGAAAATGGTTTAAAAAGTCATGTTCAATTTTCTAACTGTCCATTAGCAGTTATTTGTATGAAAAAGACGACAGAAACTTCTAAAAGGTAACAATAGTGCTCAAAAATGTGTTTTTTAACATGTTTGGATCATATTTGGTGCGCTGCGGGGAAGGTGGGGGTGGGTTGGAAATAAAAGTTGTTAATACGGTTTTATTTTGTAGACACTCCTCTTACATCCCTAAAAAACGTGGTACGTTTGGAGGAAACTCTGGAACATGAGTTTAATTTTTCGAAAATTCTAAATTTCCCTACGTTCATTAAATGGGATTTTAAAGTATCCGCTGGCCCGTGTAAATATTCGAATTTCGGAAAAAAATTCGGATTTTCTTCATCCGGAAATGTAAACTATGGGGGGGGGGGGCTATCTTGCCCTGCAGCTCGAAAAGAGTGTGAATAACAGTCGTATTTTTTGATTGAAATTCAATATTTTAACATTTTCTGTGGTACTAAATGTTTCTAAAAACATTCTGTAATTATTTAAACAATTAATAATTTTTTATTTTCTAAATTTCTGGAAATTGAGCCAGAGATGTCCACTTTCTCAAATGGGTATCCTATGCTACTTTTTGTTGAATAATTAAATAATTTGTACGAATTTCTTCTGATAATAACAAAAATCCATTGTTTTAAACAATTTTTATTTCCTCAAGTAGTTATTTTTCGATAACTAAAAATATGAGATAAAATAGAACACATACAATTATTTTTTACCAGTATAGTGACTACAGTGAATGAAAATTATACACAAAAACACTTTTTAAATTCATATTTTCTAATTTAATTACAATATTACATGATTTCCAGGAGTACTACATTCTGCTAAAAGCTGAATGTTATTGTGAATGCAATCAATGATTGTTTTTTCTTCCCATTTACTACTCCTCGAAATCATTTCACATTATATTTAATTCATAATATACGATCTCAACAATATTTTTGTAATAATAATTCCTTAAACAAATTATTTGTGTTTAAAAAATTGTAAAATTGTACATATATTCTTTTTATATACTATAGAGGCAGAAAAATAATTGTCTGTGTTCTATTTTATTTCATTTTTTTAATCATCGAAAAATAAATACTTGAGCAAATAAAAATTGTTTAAACAAATAGAAATTTGTTAAACATCAAAATAAATGTATCAACATTATGTAATTATTCAACAAAAGGTAGCATAGGATACAAATTTGTAAAACAGTGGACATCTCTGGCTCAACTTTTAGAAATTTTGAAAATAAACAATAAACAATTGTTTAAATAATTAACTCATGTTTTTAGAAAAATATTGCATTTCAATCAGAAATTACGATTTTTTTTTACATGTTTTGGTAATAAATCATTTTTCCGTTCGCGAATTTTTTCAAGTGCAAGTTGGTTCAAATGAGGTGAAATGTTCAATAGATAGGTGCACGAGTCATTACTCATTTTTTCACAAGATCGCGTATTTGTTGTTTTTAGTCGTAAAAATGAACTTTAAAAATAAAACAATAAAGTTTTGGACAAGCGACACAAGTTCTGAAAAAATTAAATGGACACAAGTTTGCTCTTCCAAAAAATAATAAAAAATCATTTAAATTGGCGTTGAATAATTATTGATAGATCACGTAGTTTTTCTTTCAATCGTAAATAATACGATTAAATATAAAATAATTATATTTATGGAAAAACTGCAGAAAACGAAAAGCATGCACATTTCTTATGACAAAAATAAAACAAGAAAAATACTTTTGTTCTAATGCTAATGCATATTATGAATGTTAAGAATATAGATTTATTTAAATGATATACATTTTTCAGGGTAGCTAAGAATTAAATTGAATGGGAAGTAAGAAACAAAGATTTCAAGTAGTCATTAAAAATAAGATTTATACTTCATTCTTCAATGTCTGAATAAGCAGCTCCACACGGAGGGTCAGAAACAAATATAACATATAGACATAGAATAGTTACATTTGTAATTAAAAAAGATTAATTTTAAACCAAAAACAAAAAGAATTTTCTGCAATATGGTTAAATTTTCAGAAAACAAATTTTACCAACTGAATTAATGAAGCATCAACAAAAAAAAACTAATTTTTTAAGAAAGTAGTTCCACTTTTAACCAGAAAATATGAAAAAATTCGTTAAAATTCTTTGAAATCGATTTAAATTATTGAAATTAATTAAAAATTCCTTGGAATGTTTTAAAATATCCTAAAAAATTTGTAATCCTTTAAAATCTCTTTAAATTTTTCAAAGCTCTTAAATATTCCTTACAATTTTCGAAATACCCAAAAACATTTCAAATCCTTTAAAATCTCATACTAAATTATTAAAATCCTTTGACAATTACTTGAAATCTTTTAAAATATCCGAAAATATATAAAATCCTTAAAAATCTAATACTAAATTATTAAAGTCCTTTGAAAATTCCTTGGAATCTTTTAAAATTCCCTCAGATTTTTGAAATTCTTTAAAATCTGTTGAAATACCTAGAACTTTATTTTAAGATTTCTAAAGTACTTTAGAATTTTTAAATAACATTCCTGGTATATTTTTATTTCTTTGAAATTCCTTTTTATAATAAAAATAAATTGAAAATTTCTTGACATCATTCAAAACATCCTCAAATATTTAAAATCCTTGCAAATCTTTTAAAATCCTTACAAATCTTTTGAAAACTCAAATTTAAGAGAATTTTAAAAGATTCTAAGGAATGTTCACTTGATTACAGAAATTTAAGATGAGATTTTAAAGGATTTGAAATATTTCAAGATACTTTTAAAATTTCAAGATGTTTTCAAGAGCTTCAAAAAATTTCAAAACATTTTAAAGGATTTTAAATATTTGACGATGTTTTAAAAAATTCAAGGAATTTTCAACATATTTTTATAATTTAAAGGAATTTCAAAGAATTAAACAAATTTTGGAAGGGTTTTTAACAAAATCCAAAGTACTTTAGAAATCTTAACAAAAATCCCTAAGTATTTCAACAGGTTTTGAAGAATTTAAGGGAATTTTAAATGATTCCAAGGAATTTTCAAAGGATTGTAATAATTTAGTATTAGGTTTTTAAGGATTTTATATATTTTAGGATATTTTAATAGATTTCAAGTAGTTTTCAAAGGTTTTTAATAATTTAATAATAGACTTTAAAGGATTTTAAATATTAAAGGGTATTTGTAAAATTTCAAGATATTTTCAACAGCTTTAAACAATTTTAAGAGATTTCAAAACATTTTGAAGGATTTTAAATATTTGACGATGGTAGATAATGTGGGGGTAAATTTCATCCACGATCTGGCATCTCTGGGTCAGGTTTTCGATACTCCTTCGGCAGACGTGCTCTTCTCACTTCAACCGAGCGGAAAGGGAAATTTGTAAATGGGCTTACGTCACTCGTTCCGCCCCTCTGGTATGAGATCCATATTCTCTACCTTGAGAGGGAACCTGAAAGGATACCTGTTGGACGAAATAATGGTCATCAGGTTTAACAGTGATCTTTTCGAGGATAGGAAACCTTAATCGAGATCAAAAAAGCGAACAAAATCAGAAAGCCATGCTCTTCCTTCCTCGTACGAAGATACTGCTGAGTCAACTCGAACGGTGCCAGAAAGTGTGATGGAAGTCAGTAATGAATTCCACATGCATTTAATTTAGGAGAATTCGGACAGTTTTCAGTTGCAGCTCTCGGACAACGATGAATCCGATAGGGAATAAATAACAATGCTGATTTGCAATCAACGCGCTACTCGTGCGGCTTTTTTCCATTTATTCTCGCAGCTTGCGAGATATATTGCAATGTATGTTAAATTTGTAGATCTCTTAAATTTTCCTCATATCTCGCTTTGTTTTGCTTTAAATATTCATTATCGTTTGGTTTTTGTAGATTTCGAAAATGCAACAACTTTGATGATTTTTATTTGATCAAAAAATGTAATAAGGATAAATTGTTCGCATTTATACTCGACATAAATAGGTGTCCGTAAAATTTTGAAATTTTGAAAATAAATTGTATTAAAAATTTCGAAATGCTCTAAGTTTTTGAAATTTTATCATAAATGGCTGGTTTAAGAACCTGATATTTCTTGTTGGTTCTTCAAACTGTGTGCCAAAGCACAATACACTCCTATTAGTCATTCGAAAGATATTCGATATACAGACGCCAGTGACGACGACAGACAAACATCGATGTAAAACTGTTTTTGGTTAAGAATCATGTGGGCTCAACACGTCGAAATTTGATAAAATCCGCGAAAATCAGTTTTCACATAAAAGCCATAAAAACCTTCTCATTACGATAAAATGTAATACTTCATTATTTTTTGTGCATACAAAATTAGAATTTTTTATTTTTATTTACAAAAGTCACAAATTTGTGAAGATAATCTTATAGGGCTTGGGAAAAGTAACGTTTTTCTTCTTTTGACTTTTTCACATATCACGGTTCGTTTGGCTTGAAATGTTAAATTTATATTTGCCAACATTTTTTGGATAAATATATCAAAATAATTAAATTAGCATAGAAGTAGTTAGCCGGATGAAGGTTTTGTTTTGAAATAAAAAATTTAAATTAGTTTTAAATTATTGTAATTTATTTTTGTGCATAAAAATTAGATTTTTTGATTTTTATTTACTAAAGGTACAAATTTGTGGAGATAGTCTCATAAGGCCTTGGAAAAGTAATAATTGTCTTCTCTCGACTTTGCCCCATATCACGCTCTGCTTAGCTTCAAATGTTCAATTTATATTTTTAAAGTATTTTTCTGTTTATATATCAAAATGATTAAATTTGCAAAGAAATAGTTAACTAGGTGAAGGTTTTTTTTTCAAATGAAACATAAAACTTTTAATCGTTTTAATTTATTTTTGTGTATAAAAAATTAGAGTTTTCCATTTTTATTTTTAAAAGTCACAAATTTGTGAAGACTGAGCATGTTTGAGTGCGCCTAGGGCGTGCGACTGTTGGTTCTTCCGCTTCGCGCTTGATTATGTATTTACCTTGCGCTACGCGCTCGGTCTTTATATTTACGCACATTCTTGCGCAATCCTTTTAAAATTAAGACTGAAAAAATCCACCACTGTAATTTTGTGATTGTGAATTCTCTTTCGTTAAAAGAGTTTGGCTCGAGAGTTTGAGCGCATTGACTGATGGCAATCGCACTCCGCGCTTGGTCATCGCATTTCTTCCGCATTCGTGCACAGACCTTTTACAATCAAAGGTCAACGGACCGAAAACTGTAATTTTGTGATTTTGAACACTCTTTTGTTAAAGCTCTTTCGGCATTAACGAACACATTCTCATCACGTATATATGTAAGAACGCAGTTCTTTGATTGCGAATCACATTTGTAGTGCTTTTCAGGGTTGGGAAGGGGGGTGAGGGTGAGTTGAAAATGAAAGTTATTAGTATGGTTTATTTCGTAGACATTCTTCTACAATCTCTTTATATGTGGTTTTCATTTCCAGAGCAAATAAATTCGTAATTTGTTTTTCGAAATTCAGATATTCATGTGCCAACGGGCACTTCCAAATCCCATTTGATTATCATGGGGAAATGTTTGATTTTATAAATATAGAACACATGTTCCAGGGTTTCATCTAAAAGCGCCAAGTTTTTTAATTGTTAATTTTTAGCACTGAGTTTTCACATGAAAGCCATCCAAAACCTTCTTATTAGGATAAATTGAAATAATTTATTATTTTTTTGTGCATACAAAATTAGAATTTTCGATTTTTATTTAGAAAAGTCACAATTTTTTAATCAATATTTAAGTTGAAATGAAGATATGTACAATGAATTGTAATTGTAAAGACATATTGATTATTCATAAATTTTCAATAGCACATATTAATAATTAATTAAGAAATTACTGTGAATTTTTTAAATAGTGTTTTCCTGTTTTTTTTTTTATCGAATCACTTACATTAATTTATAAAAACATTTTGAATTAGTTCCTAAAATCTTTAAAAAGTGTGAAAAATTTTTAAACAAAATTTTGCCATTTTACATAATGTTATAAAAATTTTGAGTAAGTTGAAGATATATTTAAAATTTTAAAACGATTTAAAAATAATTAAAAATTGAAAAGATTGTTTAATAATTTTGTAAAGGTTCACGCAAATGAAAGACCTTTTTCCAGGTTTCTGAGAAAAATTGAAATAATTTTTATTTCGAAGAACTAATTTGAAGAGACTATTTAAAAACATTTTAGAAGATTTGAAAAATAGTAAAAGCAGAATCGGAAAGAAAAAAACGAATTTTTCTTATATTCGTGTGCAAATTTTAAATAATTGTTTATTTAAAAAAATGAAATTTATGAGAAAATTGAAAAAGGTTTTTCAACATAACAAACGATTTCCTAAAATTTCTAAAAATAGTTTAGAACATTTTAAAACAAAATGCTTCAATTTGGCAAGATTGCAAAATAAAATCGAACAAAAATTGGGCAAATTTAAGAAATATATAGTTGAATTTAAAAGCGTTTTGACTGTTTTCAAGAGAATAAACAAATTTTTATAAAATTGCTGGAGAAATTTAGAAGATTGCAAGGTCATTTTTTAAATTTTGGAATGATATGTGAAAATTTTGCGAAAAAATTTGCCAGTTAAAAATAATTTCAGGAATTTAAGACTATTTGAATAGATTACAAATATTTGAATACTCGGAAACATTTTCGAAAATGTCACAAATATTTATTGATTCCTTCTTGATTTTCGATTTACATGAATGTTGTCAAAGATAAAAAAATATTCATTAATGGTCTTTCATTAAGGGCATGTGACACAGCTAAATACCTATATTACCGACCACAGTTTTTCAGTTCACTGAATGTTTTTTTGAACCTCAGAACTTTTTTTGTAAATAAAA
>NC_046659.1:8406395-8411491 GCF_010883055.1 Belonocnema kinseyi | reverse complement strand
GGGTTAGTGGGTGGAGCAGTATGCCACTCACTTTGTACTCAGGTGGTGAGACCCGGATTTCCTCCTTTGTGTATTTTCATCTATTATACGTTTACCCCTTTAAATTTCTTAGAAATTTAGATTTCATTCCGAATTCTTTCATTATCAAAAATTCTGAAGATATAAATAATATATTCAATTTATCAAATTTTTTTATTTCTCATACTATTTTATTGCTTCACCAATTTCACCTTTTCAACTATTTTATGTTTTCTTCAATTTGATTTCTTCACCAATTATGTTTTTTAATTCATTACTGCTTGTTAGCAATTATATCATTTTTTTAAAATTCTATTATTGGTTTAAATTATATTTTCAAATCTATTTTTCTTTCTGAAATATAATTTCTTAAACAGTTGTATTTTTCAACCCCCTATTATTTTGGGAACAATTATTTAAGTTTGTCAAACATTTTACTTTTTTAAATAAATTTGTTTTGGAAACATTTAATTTATTAAACAATTTTTTTATATTTTTAACACTTTCATTTTTTCAATATCTAATTGAATAATGTCATTTATTATCATTGGTTAAATAATAATTAATTAATGAAGAGAATACTAATAATTGATGATAAAAGTATTCTAATTGAAATTCACATAAATTTGTTTGAAATTTAATTTTTAATCTTATGGTCCAAATATCTATAACTTTTATTGCAGCAATTATTTTGTTAACAATTTTTTATTCAAAACAAGAAATGATTTCCCTAATTTAATTCATTAACTAATCCCAGTTGTTAAGCAATTTTTTTTCATTTTTTTTCTTGTGCCACTTTGTTTCTACATCAATTTGATTGTTTAACCATTTTATGTTTTATTCAATTTTATTTTTCAACAATTTTATTTTTTAATTTAATTCGATTTTTCATCAATTGTATCATTTTCTAATCTTAAACTATTTTATTTTCTGAGCAATTTTATTTTTCAACCCCCTTAATTTTGTACACAATTGTTAAAGTTTGTCATACATTTTATTTATTACATAAATTTATTTTTGAAAAATTTAATTTGTCAAAAAATTTATTAATTTTTTAAATATTATATTATTTACAATTTTACTGTTTAATATCTTATAGATTGATATAATTTATTATCATAGCTTAAATAATAATTAAATAATAAAGAGAATAATAATACTTGATGATTAAAGTATTCTAATTATAATCCATATAAATCTGTTTAAAATTTAATTTTCAATTTTAGGGCCCAAATAGTTCAAATAGAAACCTTACATAACATTGTAATTAATTGCCGGGCTATGAACTTTTTTTCCGTAAATTATGAAAAATGGATACGTTTAGAAGAGTACAGTCCTTTTTGTACAAAATTCTCAATTTTGTAAACAATTATACTGAATGTTAACATTATACTTTGCCATATATAAATGGCACAATGCTTCTATTTTGTTCGCGTCATGACTTTTTAAATTAATTATTACATGAAAATAATGTTCTCCAAAAATTTCACACTTAGTTAAATAATACCCACTTTTGCAGTACACATATATTAACTATACAAAAATAAGGAGAAACATTTAATTTCACAAAATTGTCGACTAGTTTTATATGTTTAGGTATTACCTTTTTTTCTGTAAGCACCTTTATGCCCTAAAAATTAGACATTACTTCCATGAATTATTTTCGTATAAAGTAATACCTTTTATTTAATTGTATTCAACGTTTGCAGTTCTTATCGCAAGAAAGCATAAAATGGATTCTGAGAAGAAAATGATACAAAATTGTTAAAACAAGACAAAGAAGTATATTTAAAAACATTGGAATATGTTGACAATTTGGAAATATAAAATGTGTTCCTGTTTTTTCTAGGCAATCCGTACATTTGAAGAAATCTGCATTATTTATCCAATTTCGAAGTTATGTAAACATTTATTTTGCGCCTTATGTAGCTGAAGAAATTAATCATTTTAACAAAAGAAAATCATGTATAGTGATTCAAATTATTTATCAAAGAGGTAATTGTCCAATGCTGATTAATGATGATTTATGAAAAAAATAATAACAATGCATTAGTCAACAATAATTTCAACTAGTGACTTTTTGTCAAAATTAGAAAATATATTGTATGTGGCGCCATCCAGTAAAGTTTGATTTTCAAAAGATTCATCAAAAACGGTAACTTCTGACTCACTAAGAGATCGATCTCTTGAGAAACAGCAAAGGGGTTTTACTCTTAGGATTCAGCTCCCTAGAAGATTCAAATCCTATAGAGAGTCAGTAAGTCCGATCTTTCCAGCCTTTCGATCCTCGACTGATTCCATCCATACCGGAGTGGGAGCAGAGTTCGTTCAGTGAAGAATTACTCTTCTCGGGATTAGTTCGAGGCACCAACTTGCCTGCCTGAATCATTTCCCCAATTGTTTGCGGAGGGATGACTCTGACCCTGAGCGATTGGTTGACGCCTCTTTCAAGCTACCGTTCTCACACAGAATATACCTCCTAAAGAACGCGTTTACAGCATCACTTTCGGCTCACTCGAGATTCATTCTCAGTCCCTGCCCCTGGGTGGGTTAATCCGAAACACGTGTGGCAGTACTTTAAGTGATAATCGTCAATTTTAACAGAGATTTTTGGAAAAGCTATAAAAACCAAAGACCGAACATTGGAAAGAACCAGGGACCAGTTTTAAGTTAAAGAATATACTTCGTATCATTTTGATTGCATGGGAAAATTGAAAGGTATTAAAATTGAGGATGGTCTGTTTCGAATTTCTCAAGCTTAAAACTTGCAGATGTTCTTTCTGCGTTCCGAAATATTAACTCATAATTTTGTTAATATCTCGTGAAATGCATGTGTTTCATATTCCTATCAAATTCATATTAATCGCGCTGGTCGGTAAGGTAGTTATTTCATATACCCACGAGCGCTGTAATGCAATCAAACGTGAGTCGCAACACGTTACTAGGGCACTATAAAGATGAGTATGTTCATCCGCCATTTTCGGTCCATGGAGTAGAGCGAGTATGTATCAAATGTGAGCATTAAACGCGAGAATTGAAGCACGACTGTGATCAAATTAGCTTTTTATATTAATAAATAATAATTTTAATTTCTTTATAGACGTGCTAGGAAACGTGTGAATAAATATTTTTCTTTCGGAGTGTTCTGAAATAGGGCGTGGAAGCTGTAATTGTGAAGACTACATACAGCCTACACAGGTGCTTATTAAACGTGAGTAAATAACTCATTTATTTAAGTTAACATAGAAAAAGTATATTAGACTAAGTAAAACTAATGTAGAGAAGTTATTTGACGTATTTACGTTTTAATTGCAAACGTATATGACGGTAAACATAACCTCACCTTAGCCTGTATAAAATGTGCATTGTGTGATATACACAAAATGAGTATACCACTTTGTAAGTACTTTGTAATACATTACTTTTATTTGGTGCCATATACTTTTTCTATGTTAACTTAAATAAATAAGTTATTTACTCACGTTTAATAAGCACCTGTATAGGCTGTATATGGTCTTCACTATTGCAGCTTCCACACCCCATTTCCTAGCACGTCTATAAACAATTCAAACTATTATTTATTAATATAAAAAGCTAATTTTATCACAATCGAGCTTCAATTCTCGCGTTTAATGCACACGTTTTATACATAGTCCCTCTACTACATGGACTGAAAATGGCGGGTGCACATACCGGTCTATTTAGATGCTCTAACGTTACACCGGAATGCGTTGCGTTTTGAAGATTGCGTTAACTCACTAGAGGCTGTGTAGTTTGTGTACCGACCCTAATCATTTTCTAATGGCGTCGTTCCGCGGTCCACGTGTTCATGCTCCTGTTTTGAATGAAGTCTGTATTTGAAGTGAAAAATTGGTTACTTTCAATATTGAATGGTAAAATTTGGTCAGTAATATTCTTGGTAAAAATTGAATATAAATAATTAAAATAATACAGGTATAAAGTTTATATTGCCAAATATTTCACAAAGACTGCACAAAGATTTCAATGATTATTGAAAAATTCCACGTACTTCGGAAACATTTAATAAAGATTTCACAAAGATTATTGCAATTCTTGCAATAATTGCTTTCTTTTATCATTATATCCTTTTAACTATTCAAAACTAAGATGTTAAAACATTGATTATATTTACATTTGGACGTTTTATAAAATTATAATTTATATTTTATTTTAAATTTAAATTATTTAATAAACTATTTTAAACGCGTTTTACATATTTTTATGTTATATGTTCATGAATAAACATTTAATTTAATTTCAATTACATTTCTCTCATTATATTCAATAGTGTAAGTACTCGCTAAACCCTCAAATATTAAGTTTGAACTTGTATACTATTAAAACTTTTTTCACAAAACTATTTACATAATTTATTGATATAAATATTATTGACTGCGTTTTCAGATTTAAAAAGGATTATATTTAATTTTTTATTCAGATTCAAATCTAATATTCTACTTTACCGAGTTTATTGTGTGACGTTTTAATTCATGTTTTCCGTTAGCATTTATATACATCGTTTGGAAAATTGTTTTGAAATATAAAATGTGTAACATTCTTTTCATTTCAATATTTTTTAACGAAAATATTATTTTTTTATTAAGAAATAAAATAATTGATTACAAAAAAGGAAGAAAAAGTGAATTCAAATTTTTCTTCGGGATTTTTTTTACATTCGATTAATAATATTGTTAATGATGCAAGTGTCAGAAATGTGTTCTAAGCCATGAGGTGTCAAATTCCGGGTTGTGGATGAAGTTACACGTCGAAGAAGACAAATACACTTCGTTTTTTTAAAGCCTTCACTGAGCCAATTCCAGAGTGGTTGGTGGAAGAGCGCACAATACTCCTGCCGGAAATAGGCAACTTAGCTGACCCGAAGAACTATAGGCCAATAACTTGTCTAAACACGCTTTATAAGATATTCACAGCTATCCTAAATGATAGGATTGTTTGGGCAATTGAACCTGTGTGGCAAGAAATGTATGAACAACGTGGCTCAAAGAAAGGCGTAGCCGGATGTCGGGAGAACCTGCTCATCGATAGATGTGTCTGCA
>NC_046659.1:8403281-8406295 GCF_010883055.1 Belonocnema kinseyi | reverse complement strand
AATCAATGATATATCGATGAAAAAAAAGCTATTTTGAATCTGAAAAATGGATTTCAGAGGGCAAGGGTGCTCCTTTGTGATGCTTTCGCCCGTTTTTGAAAAGAAAATTTATTCAAGATGCTATATAACCTCAAATATAGCAAAAAACTGTGTTTTTTGCACTTTTAGGTTACAATATCTCAAAAACTGAGGGTGATGGAATTTTTCTGAGGTCGGATTCGGATTCAGCGCAGCGAAAACCTTCGGGTATACTAGGCCTGGTCTCTGGTTCCGGACCTTTGTCAAATTTTGTCGGCCTGTGTTATTAACCTTCTTGGTGACTAATTTTTCTTTCTTTTTTTAAAAATTCATTTCGTCGGTTAATAATTTAATTATGAGGTTGACAATTCCTTTAAAAAATTCAAAATTTTTGTTCAAATTTCATGTATATTGTGAAACATCTGTTTTCTTTTTGTTTGAAAATTAATGTCCTTAATGAAAATTGAATAACTTTAAATCAATATTTATATGTTCTACATAAATTTTTTTTTTTGATGGACATTTATTGTAGATTAGATTTATAGTAGATGGAGAATTTCTTTATAAATTCAAATATTTAGTTGGCGTTTCACGTATTTTGTGAAAAATCTTTGTTTCTTGGTGCAAAAAATTAATCTCTAGCGGAAAATAAGTTTTTATCTAAAAATTCATTTTCTTTACCAAAAATTCATTTTTAGAACTGAAAATGTAACTATTCCAATTTTTATTGAAAACAATTTTTTGTATAGTATTTTTTTAATTCAATTTAATTTTAAACGTAATTAAAAATGTTTTCACGTTTAAAATTCATATTTCCCTGCTGAAAGTTCAACTAAAATGTTTTTTTTTATTGTAATTTACATACTTTGTATTCTAATTTTTGTTTTACCTTTCAAAATTCATCTCTTTTTAGTAAAAATTCCATGTTTGTTGGATTAAAATGCAATTTTGATCCAACAATAAGTTCTTAATCAAATTGTTCACTTTTGAACCAGTAAAATTCATTTTAATCCAACAAACATGAAATTTATACTAAAAAGAGATGAATTTTGAAAGTAAAAATTAAAATAAAATTAAAAAGTATTTAAATTTCAATAACAAAAACGAAATTCAGTTGAAATTTCAGCAGGGAAATAAACATTTTAAACCATTAGTCAATTTTTTATGAAAACCTGCAATTTTTAAACCAAAATCTTAAGTTCTTGAATAAAATTGCTCACTTTTGAACTAGTAAATTGCATTTTAATCCAATCCGTTAAAATGATGGACTTGAAATATGATTCTCAGAAATTGTATATACATTTTTGATTACGCCAAAGGTTCAATATATCCGTATGCTTATTGCAAATTGTAACCGAACTAATAAAATTACTTCAATATTCGTATGAATTTTATTTCGCTTTATTATGTATGTATAACCGAAGGAATGAATTTTAAATAAAACAGAAGAATTAGTCACCAAGAAAGTTAACATTCTACCGCCTGAGACGAATTTTCAACCATAAAGAATTATTTTTTTGAAATTGTTACATTTTCAGCAAAATAATAGTCCCACCATAATTATTTCCATTCATTTGATTCCTTTTATTCAGGCATTTTTTCATAAATTTCATTCATTCTTATATACTATACGTATATACTGTACAGATGGTAAAAGAATATACTTATTTTTTAATTTTCCTTATATTCTTCTAATGAATATTCTAATAAAATATGCTCCTTCTTTTATATCTCATTAACTAAACTTTTCGAATTTCGCGCTCGTTTCACTTACTTCTCTGGATGACCATGGAGGGCGCTAAATGTCGCGGGTGCTAATCTGAAAAATTGCACCCGCTTCCAGCGAAATCGCGGTAAAATTTCAGCCACAACCACGTCTCACAACCGTGAGATAGGTGGTTACAATCTGTAAAGGAATCAATACGACGATCCAGCAAAAGCCTCGTGCACCCTAAGAACACGGAGTGACCCAAGGACAACCGCCTTCTGCATTTTTCCCGCGAGTGTTCTAGCATATTGTTGACACGCAGGGATGCTTTTTAAGCTATTAGCAAGTGAAAGCTTGGCACCTCCAAGAGCGCCGATAATAAGGACAATCAGTTTAACAGAATATTCCGGGTACAATCGTTGCAACTCCCTTATAAGGTCTCGATACCTCTCTTTCTTTTCATTCTCCTTGGCTATGATGTTTTTATCAGCTGGTGCCGAAAATTCGATAACGAACATGGCTCGCTTCTCGAAGTCAAGCAGAACCATGTCAGGCCTCGAGTGAGCAACAGAAACAATTGTCGAGAATATAAAGTTCCAGTATATGCGGCACTACCCATTCTCGACAATTGACTCAATTTTCCTAGGAGCATTTAGAGGAGCGATATTAAGGTGAATGCCGTAGGAGTGACAGAGATGGTAATAAAGCACTCTTGGTGCCGCATTGTGCCTTTGAATGTAGGTTGTTCCCGCGTGTGTTGGACAACTAGATCTCGTAGTATGTAAGTTAAATGCTCGGGGTGTGCATGGCACGCCCTGCAGCTATAATCGGGAATGTCTTGGCTCAAAATGTGGCGACGGTATGTTAAGGTGGAAATGACACCGTCTTGGCATGCAAAAATGAAACCTTCTGTACCAGACTTCAATTCGGGCGATTTAAGGAAAGCAAACGTTAGCTCACAAGATATTGACTGATCCTTCACATTTCTGTAGAAGATAACGTGTATCCTCTTATCGAGGAGCTGTTTACGAAATTTTTTCTCTTGTGCTTTCTTAATCCGGGCTTTCAGGAGTGAGTACTCGAGATAAATTAGATTTGATGGATTTTGCTCACCTCTAATACTGAAGTCAAGTCCGAGTGTTTCAGCAGCCTCCTCCGCTGCTTTGTACATAAATGCTCCTTTGCTCACTTCTTCGTGATTCCTGACCATTTTAAGAAGAGGATCTCTTCCATTTGCAACTCTATGTGCTGTACCCAGAATAATCCTGTTGTGAAGACATTCAAGACT
>NC_046659.1:8401856-8403181 GCF_010883055.1 Belonocnema kinseyi | reverse complement strand
TCCGCCATTTTGAATTCGTCAAATTTGATATTGGATTTGTAATCAGCGACCTCCAAAACCCCTTAGTATACATTATCATACCAATACGCGTAATTAAATTTTCTGGCCGCCATTTTGGATCGGCCATTTTGAAGTGTTAGGGCTCGAAAGTTACCGGGCTTGGGGGTGAAATTTTTCATATTTGAATCCGCCATATCTCGGCTATAAAAAATCTTATCAAAAAGTTAGGCATCGCATTTTTAAGGTAAAGAGTAGTTCTTTACGATGCCATTGTCAGTTTGTGAAAAAAAAATTTTCGCGATGTTACGGGGCCTCGAACACATCAAAATAACGGATTTTTGACCCTTTTAGGTTAGAATATCTCGAAAACTGAGGGTGATGGAATTTTTCTGAGGTCAGATTCGGATTCAGCGCAGCAAAAACCTTCGGGTATAGTAGGTCTGGTCTCTGGTTCTGAGAATTGTTGGCCTGTGTAATCTACCGCCTAAGACGAATTCTCAACCATAAAGAATTATTTTTTTGAAATTGTTACATTTTCAACAAAATAATAGTCCTACCATAATTATTTCTATTCATTTGATTCCTTTCATGCAGGCATTTTTTCATAAATTTCATTCATTCTTATATATTATACTATATACTGTACGGATGGTAAAAGCTTATTTTTATTTTTTATTTTATTTATATTCTTCTAAAGAATATGACGTCCTCTGCAGTGAAACACAAGCATGGTACTATGGGAAAACAATTTAACGCACAGGTGATGCATTCTTATTCATCATCAACAAATATGTCTTTTTGTAAAATATTTTTATGAATGAATGTCGCTTTGAGCAATAAGAAAGTCACTACGCAAACCTTTTTTTATAAAATCTTTCAGCTTTAAAATGTCCAGCAGACATTTTTTATTTTAATACATTTTTTGTGCCCAGGCATGTAAAATGACTGTTCTTGTCAATTTTCGTGGGTCTTTGGCGAACCCAAATATAATTTTTTATTATTAAAAAATAATATAATACAATTTCACTAAAAAGCTTAGGTGACACTTGGAACAAACTTAAACAAAACACGCAATGAACGCGCAGACCGCGGAATGACGCGCAGTAGGAAAAAAATGAATTTTGGTTCAAAATAATGTACAGCCCACAACTACTGACCGATCAAGACAAAAAAAATTTGAAAAAAAATCTGATCAGATTCCTGGATTCCTAGATGTTCCCGGTGCTCGCAAATAACTGTAACATTGTTCAAATCGACTAAGTTGAATAGAATAACATTAGCTAAAGGGGCCATCCATAAATTACGTAACACTTCATAGGGGGGGG
>NC_046659.1:8393013-8401756 GCF_010883055.1 Belonocnema kinseyi | reverse complement strand
AAAAAGCGTTACATAAGGGAGGGGGGGGGGGTCAAAATGGTCGGGAAATTGCGTTACGTAATTTATGGATGGCCCCAAAGATGTTCCAATACTATACAATAAACAAACATTTTGTAAACAAAATAATTTTTGTAAAAATGTTTTCTACGATTTTCCGTAACTATACGTTTTAGAAAGTTATATTGCAAGAAATTTGAATGGAAATATCATATTGAAAGCTTTCTCTTACGAGTATAATTGTTATATTATAAACAAATTTAATGAACAAATGCAATAATCAGGCATCTTTCGATAGAAAAATTAGTTTTTTTCCGATTTAAATCTTTTGAAATTAGGAACTTTATGATAATTTCAGCGAAATTCATAATTTGTTGATTAATCTTATGCTTTTTTATAACAAATTTAATAAACAAGTGCATTATTCAGGTAATTATCGGCAGAAAAAACCGGTTTTGTCAATGCCAGTCTTTTCAGTTGGAAACTTCATGATAATTTCAGCAACATTCAAAATAAGTTGAGAAATTTTATGATTTTTTTAAAGAAATTTAATGAACAAATGTATTAATCAGGCATATTTCTACAGAAAAATTCTATTTTTTATATCAACTTTTTTAATTAGGAAGTTCATAATAACTTCAGCAAAATTCATAATTTTGTGATCAATTTTATGATTTTTTAAAACAAATTTAACAAAAAAATTCATTATTCGGGCATTTGTGGACTGAAAAATTTGTTTTTTTTTCGATGTCAGTCTTTCTAATTGGGAACTTCATGATGATTTCAGCAATATTCAACTCATCATGAATGTTGCTGAATTTAATATGAAGATACCAATTAAAAGTCTGACATAGAAAAAAAAATAATTTTGCCATCGACAGATGCCCCAATAATGCATATGTTTATTAAATTTGTTTTAAAAAATCCAAAAATTATGAATTTTGCTGAAGTTATCATAAAGTTTCTGATTAAAAAAGTTGTCATAGAAAAAAACGCGTTTTTCTGTCGACAAATTCCCGAATAATGCATTTGTTTTTTTAATTTGTTTAAAAAATCATAAAATTAATTTAAAAAATGATGAATTTTGTTGAAGTTATCATGAAATTCCTAATTAAAAAGTTTACACAGAAAAAAAACTAATTTTTCTGTAGTCAAATGCCTAATCAATGCATTTGCTCATTAAATTTGTTTAAATAAATCTTAATATTTGTAAACTTATTATGAATGTTTCTGAAATACTTACGAAGTTCTCAACTAAAAAGACTGGCCTTGAAAAAACCGAATTTTGCTGCCGTAATTTGCTCGGACATAGAAGAAAAACGAATGTTACTTTTGAAAAATGCCTCATTAGTGTATTTTTTCATTAAATCTGTTAATAATATAAACAATTATAATCTTAAAAGAAATGTTTTTATATAATGTTTCCATTCAAATTTCTTGGAACATAACTTTAAAAAACCGTATAATTATGGGAAATCGTGGAAAACATTTTTTAAACAAATAATCTGCTTTTTTTATTATATAATATTAGAACAACTTCAGCTAATGTCGCTATTTGCAACTTAGGCGATTTTAACCACTTTCCTGTTATTTAGGAGCACCGGGAACGTCAAATGTTTGATAACTCTCTTAGAAATCTGATCAGCTTTTTTGTCTAAATCGCTCAGTATTTGTGGTCTGTACGTTACTTTAAACCAAAAGTCATATTTTCCCCACTGTGCGTCGTTCCGCGGTCCGCGTATTCGCACGAAAAATGTAAAAAAAAAATGTCTGCTAGACATTTTAAGATGAAAGATTTTCTAAAAAAGGTTTGCATAGTGACTTTCTTATTACTCAAAGCGACATTCATTTATAAAAATATTGTATAAAAAGACATATTTGGTGATGATGGAGAAAAACGCATCACCTCTGCGTTAAATTGTGGGAGAGTCTTTAGGCGGATCTTATGGAAGATTATTCTTCCTATTTGTTCCTGAATTGTGTTCATGATGTCAGCTGCGTTTAAACGCATGCATGGGACAATGGTAAACAAATTTTACGCACTAACAATGCGTAAAACGGAAGTGACGGAATGATAGTTGATTTTAAAATGCAAAAGCTGAAGTATTTTTCATTGTCAAAGTGTTCGAAGATTTAGGAAAATGATACGTATTCTTTGACGACATTTGTATTGTATGATATAGGATAGTACGTAAAAGTTATTTTTTATCTACACGGAGAAACCTTTTGCTGCAATATTTGCTAAAAATCACACTAGATTTTACTATTTTTAGTTTGCGATGAAGGGACATAGCGGAAATTTTGTAATGTTTACTACTCCGAGTAGTAACTAGTAACTACATGCCGAACTACAAAATTCATTGGAAAAAAATTTTAAAATGTTACATTTATTTCTTCAGAAGATTGCAATATTTGCAAAGGACTATAGGAACGTCGAGAGAGACCGTCGCACTGATTTAGTAAGTGACATAGTAAAAATTTGTTCAGTCAGATTAGCAGACGAAAAAAATAAACTCAACATGCGCCACGTCGCGTTTACACGAGCATACGACGTAAATGCAGACTTATTTATTATGGGATGTTGAACTCTTTCGCATTATTATACTTATTTAAATTGCGATTGTATAGTATACACGATTATATATAGTTTATACATTATTATATACATGTAGGAATATTATATTACAAGCTGAAACAGAAAAATGTGAATAAAGTAAAGCTGGTGGGAATCGAACACGAGTCTCCAGCCTGGCAGCACGGCGATTTTCCATCCGGCTAAACTAGATAATGGGATCCAGAAATTTATCGCTCTTATCAAGTAAATGCTAGCAGTCAAATTGACTTCCATTAAATTATTTATTAATTGTTCACAGTGATGGCATTTTAAAAATTCTAAGTACTATATCTTAACGTAATCAAATATCCTAAAATCGAGGTTATAACATTATTTTTTGCTCTCTGTGGAAAATTTCTTTTTCAATTGTAACTTTTCGAATTATCCTAATTTATTGTAATAAGGATCTTTCCATCATACCAAATTGAGTGATTGATAAATTTAAGGAATTTCAGTAGAGTGTTGTTCGGCTGACATCGTTTACGCTCGGCTGCACTCGGTCCAATGCTAGGCTCGCTTACTAAGTCACTTACTAATATCAAAGATATTAGGTCCTAGATATGGCATGGGTCAATGGTGAGGACGGCCGATATATATTTTCGACTATATCGAGGTGCTTTCCTCTTCAACTTTTCACCATTTCTATGACAACCGCGTCCTCCTAGCACGTTGGCGGACGGGGCGGAGCCGGGACACACACCGAAAGTTGTTGAATTCCAAACCGCACATGATTTTCTGTTTCTCGCGTTCACCTTCGCCGTCACTATAGCAATCTTTGCTTTATCTGAGTCAGTCGCCTGACACTATATGGCCTGTACGTCAAAAATGTTATAAACACTGAATTACCTAATTATATTCAAATTAAAGGAAGCCTAACAATATTCTATTACTATTTTGAAATTTCGATACAATAAATAAATGTAAAAAAATTCTTTTCGTCCTTCAGAATTTTATTGAAATTAAATTTTTTTTTTAATTTCCTTATTTTTATAATAAATAGTTAAATTCAACAAGAAAACTCGGGAAAGTAATTAGGACTCATAGTTCTCAAGTCGTTGATTTGAAACTATATCGCATTTCGGTACGCATGCATTGCCTTGATAATAGATTCCGCTCATCTCGATTCTGATCTCGATCCTAAAGAATGGGGGGCGCGCTTAAATCCAACCAATAGGTGAAGAGATAATGTGGCTTCAGACTTCGAGATTATATCGCAACCTCTTTTTTATAATAGGATATCAGTTAAAGTTGTAGATGTTGAATGGTGTTAAATTGTGTTAAACTTAAGTACAATCTAGTAAATGAAACTGTCGTTAAATTTTTAATTTGATTGAATTGAATACAGATATGTGTGTTGTTTCTTGGCTTCAACGATGGAGAGCATTCAAATAAACTGGAGAAATTAAAAAAAATTCCCTTATTTTTATAATAATTAGTTAAATTCAACAAAATAACTCAGGAAAGTAATTAGGACTCATAGTTCTCAAGTTTTTGGTTTGAAACTTTTCAGATGTAGAAAATGTCAAAATATTAAATAGAAGCGTTTAAACTTCAGCATAACTATTTTGCATGGTAATACTTTATTATTCCACAATTTTATTTCAAATTAGAAGTATGTTAGCAATTAAATAATTATTCCATTCAAAATAATAATTGTTAAAATAAACTAATTTATAAATTTAAAATTCAAAATATCAGTATTCGTAAAATTTCGAATATTCTTCGAATAACTTTGAATTTAAATTATTTAATTTTAAACGTTTTAAATGAAATCACTTCTTATTCGGCAATACATATTTTGCAACTCTAGGATATAAATAATTTAAAGCTGCAATAAGCAGATTATTCGATGTCAAACCTCGTGAAAAATTGGAATAAATGTAAAGCCTTCGAAATCGAAAACTTTATAAGGAAAGAAATTTTTAATTGAAAGGTTTTAATTTATCTTCAATTTAAAACATTCAAATTGAGTAATTTTATAAACAGAAATTTCAAGAATTGTATTATTTGAAATTTTTTTCATAGAGTTGATAAATTAAAAATACAAAGCATTAATATTTATTAAATTTTTAATATGCCTCAAGTATAACCTGATAAATTCAAATTATTTAATTTTGAAAGTTTTTAATTGAAAATTGATATTCAGAATTCTAAATGTTTGTATTTGGGTATTATCAGATTTTGGAGGCCATTAACTTTTAGCCTAATCAAGTTAGAAGGCTTACAGTTATCAATTTTACGATATTAAACCCTTATATTCAAAACCAAATTAAATTTCAATGTTAAAATTTTTAATTGTTTAAGATTTGACTGTTAAATTCATAATTTTTTTAATGCTTTACATTTTTAATTTTACACTTTCAAACTTTTTTTCGAATTTGAATCTTCGAGAAAAAAATATTACATTTTAGTAAACGCGACTTTTTTTACGTTAAAAAATTAATTTAGGAAATACCCCGTGCGAGAGGAAAAAATATCCGTCGAGAGAAAAAAATGGGTTAAGCCAAGTCTGCTGTTTCCGTAAAGAAACTCACTATCTTTGTTTTGACGTAAGCCTTCTTTACGTATACGCTGCAACGCGAAATGACCCTTACGTCAAACTTACAGAGTAACTTTTTTCTCTAAGCCGGCAGAAATAATCACGGCTTATCACATGAAAAAAATGATTTGATAACAAAATTTCTTCACTTATTCATTACATGAAAATATTTGTTCTTGTTTATAAGATTGAAGAAGTTAGAAAAAAATCTTGATTGGAATATATTAATTTTTAAAGAACAAGAAGCTTTAAGCATTATAACGCTAGGCGTAAATAATTTTAAAACATCTTCCTTTTTAATTTAATAGACTCAATATTAAAATGGATGTTTTAATATTGTCAGAAATAAATATTTACTTTAACTTCAAGAACCTAGGTAACAGTTTTGACTTGTCATATGTTCAATTGTAATTTTTACATTATGTCTTATTGTCTACTCTGTTATGAATTGTAGTTAGAAGATAGTTGTGAAAAATACAATAGAGCGGAATTAAACTTCAGTTTTCAATAAAGACCTTTGAAAAGGAGTATACAATTTTGGAAAAATAAGTCTAACAAAAAAGTGCCAGATCATGTATTTTTTGATTCGATTCATAATTTTATTCAAATATAAAATTCCTTCTAAATTTCTTTTTAATTATGCAAGAAATAAACATTGTCAATATCTTTTTCAAATGAAAAAGTCGGGGTTTTTGCATGATTGTCGTTATTTTTCTTAAAAAATCTTTTTTTGTTAATGAGGTAAATAATTTATAATGCATAAATCTTTAAAATTTTATACAAGAAACTGAAAGTTAATGAAATATTTAAATTATTAGAAAATAAATTGATTTACGAACAATTTTGAAAAAGCAAGCTTTTTATTGAAGGAAAGAATTTAAAATAATTATTTTAGCAAAATCAAAAATTTTGAATGGAATTAAATATGAAAACAGTTTAACAAGTAAAATGAAAACAAAAGCTTAATCGACCAGCTGGAAAATATAGTTTTCTATACATGACCGGTGGAGAAAATTGGAAAGTTTAAATTTATTTTTCTCAATAAATACAAATTAAAGGAAATATTTAAATGAAACTAAATAAAAAACTAAGCAAAATTATATTTATTACAAATAAAAGAAAATGAAAATGACGTCAAATTCTTTAAAAAAATATAGACTATTAAAGTAAATAATAGTTCTGTGAATTTATAGCTTCAGTTTAAATTGTTTTTTATGATTGCGGTTTAAAAAATGCAATTAGCTCAAATATTAAAACAAAACAAAAATTATGGCAATTTTTATGTCAAGTTTTAGTATTAAATGCTAATAAACAAAATTAAGCAAACTTACATTTTTTTAATGTTAGATTTTTGGAGCAGAGAAAATGGCATTTTGTAAGATTAGGTTACTTCTTATTTCAATTTGAAAAAATGGTTCAAATTTAAAACACGACCTTAGCTAAACTGTGGAAGCAAGCCGTAATTTCCTTTGACTTTCGAAAAGGCTCCTTCCACTTTACAGCTGTTAAAAAACTCATGTACCACTGAATTCACAAATATTTAAAAAATGAAACATTTCAGAAGACATTTGGCTAGGTCTATAAGGAAATTTAGGAAGAAATTTTTTTAAAGTTTTTATAAGGAAATTGCTATTCAGAATTTTTATTTCTTCAACTAGAAAAAAATAATAAGGACATACTCAACGACAAATTATAACTTAAATAAAAAATAAACTTTTTAATTCAAATTTGATATTACTATTTTATAATACTAACCTCTTTGCTACATTTTGGGCCTAATTTTGATTTCAAAAAGTCTTAAGAGTTTTCGAATTCCTTCAAGACCTTTTCTACTCAATTAAAATTATTTTTTCATTCACTTATAAAGTGATATTATATTATTACCATTTTGAATTTCAAATGCACTATAATTTGGCGCGACCGAATATATGGTTGCCTGTCGCGCCACTACAAGTATGTGGAGGAACCAATCGGTACATATCGCGCCTCTAAAAGTATGTGGCCGAACTAAAAGCAATAAATATATGCAAGACCACAAACTTGCCTGCCGCGCTAACTACCGGTATGTGGTGCAACAAATCTCATGCCTTATCTAGGACCTAATATCTTTGCTAATATTCGAGAGCGATCTTCCGAATTTGTCCTACTCCATAATAAAAAAATAGAAAGTGTCGTAGTATAATTCATATTCCTACAGCCAATAGCAATTCCTCTTACAAATTTAGTCTTTTATGTTATTTTAGGAACTTATTACTTCTACTCTTTTTATATAATTTAATCATGTCTCTACTAATTTATCCTATCTATGATTTTACTATAAAAAATACTAAGACTTCGTATTATCAATAGGAAAATTCCATATAAAAATAGCATAGCTTACGATTATTGTATTAAAATATACGAATTATCACCTTGGTTCCTCGATTGTAACCTAATTTAGTCATTTTTCCAGTGCAAAGTTTCTTAGTGTATGCATACATTTATCTTTCAGAAATATATATTCATGTACTTAAGATGATATGAACAACTTATAACCTTAAAGATCATGAAAAGGGGACAAAATTGATCGTTTTAAAGAACAATTATTAAAAGTAACCAATTTTTCACTCCAAATTCAGACTTCATTCAAAACAGGGACATGTGCACGCGGATAGCGGAATGACGCCAGCAGAAAATGATTAGGATCGGTACAAAAACTACACAGCCTCTAAACAGTAACTGACACTAGCTAGTGATTTAACGCAATTTACAAAACGCAACGCATTCCGGACTCATGGGTGCCATCCTTAAGGCCATGTGACGAGAGAGCCACGTGACCAAACCTGGACTTCAATTTTTCTTTTCCAACGTACGCCTAAACGAAATGAGGTATCGCTCTGAAAGTTTGGGACATGAAAGAGGAAATTTTGAGAAAAAATTTTTATTTGAAGAAAATACCAGTGGAAGTTTTCTTTCCTAACTTACGTCCACACAGAATGAGATATGGTGTTAAAAATTTGTAACGATAAATAGAAGGCATGCAAGAATATGTCTCTGGTCCTAAATAATTAGAATGGAGAAAAAAGTTTTTTTTTAATTACGATTTTGGAGAAATACCGACCGTGCTGTCGTCAAACCCCGCGACAAACATGGCAGCGCCCACATTTTTGTATTTTCATGCAAAGTTTGTCAGCAAAAATGCTCGTGCGCATAATCAAATGGCATATCGTAAGATGGCGGCTCTTCCCAATTATGGAATTCTCCTCCTCCCGTGGATTCAACCCCGCTCGGCCAAGTTAGGACTGCATGCCTAGTCCCGTGTTTCCTATGTCCAGGCCTGCAAGCAATTTGCAATGTAGTCAATGGGCTAGTTATGATGTTTATATTGATGAAAGTGGGGCAAAACAATAAAAATAGCTCACGAACATTATGCACAAATAATGCAAAAACTAATGTTTACATTTGAAATGCACATAAATATATTTGTTCTGACATACTAGGCAGTCTGATATGTACCTGAAAATTCTAAGAGATGGCATTAGTATTCACTAATGTGAACCATTTTCGTCGAGCTTGATCCTTCAAATGACGCCTGTAAAAACTTCAGCCATTTA
>NC_046659.1:8384099-8392913 GCF_010883055.1 Belonocnema kinseyi | reverse complement strand
CGCTTTATCATCACGACAATGCGCCTGTTCATTCATGCTTAGCTGCACAAGCAAAATTGCATGAAATCGGCTTCGAATTGGTTCCTCAGCCACCGTATTCACTAGACCTGGCCCCCAGTGACTATTACTTGTTCCCTAACCTGAAGAGATGGCTCACCGGTAAGCGTTTTTACTCAAATGAGGAGCTCATAGCTGAAACTGTAGCGTATTTTGCAGACCTTCCGATCGAGTACTTTTCGGACGGTATCAAAAAGTTAGAAAATCGTTGGGCTCGCTGTATCGACCTAAAAGGAGAGTATGTTGAAAAGTGAAACCGACTTTAGCCAAAAAAACGTCTCCGTGTTTCATTTTTCAGGGACTTATCAGACTGCCTAGTACGTATCGTCTGGTATCAGCTGTGTTAAAGCAACACTAGCGCAGCGAGTAGATAACTTCGAACTTCTAGGGGTCTGTGGGTAAAACAGATTGCATGATTACCGTCGGAGAAAGTTAAAAGTCAAACTTCTGCTGTAAAATCTAAATGTGTCCGTCGATAATCATTATTTGCATAAATAAACTTTTTTCTTCCTCCAACTCTTTGCAAGGTCACAAACGATCCTTTAATATTTATTAACATTTCCCGAAAAAAATTTCCGCGTTATTTAAACTTTTATTTTTCAATATGGGTGAAAAAATATTGATCTTAGGGCTGACTTGATCAGCTGTTATACACATCACATGGCCTTAATGGCTATTTAAGGAGTAATATATGAAAAATAAACATTTTCTTTATATATTATGTTTTATTGTAATATGACTTAACATTGAAATTACAAACTACATTTCTGCATTAAAATACTGGAAAAGATCATGTTTATAATAATATTAAATTATGCTTTTTAACCTGAGAAAAATAAGGAAATATTTTTCACTCTATAAAAAAATGAGATAAGATCTTTAAGGCCAAAGCCTTTCTGTTTTCATTCATTCTCTAATTTTTTAGTTTCCTCTTTACACTAGATCTCTTTTTGAGTTTCTGGTTCTCTTGGCAAGCGAATTGCCTCATCCTGAGTCGAATCTGATGATATAAAGCGTAAGATAATAACTCAAAAGCATGCTTCTGGCATGGAATAGTGATGGAATAATTCTCCAAAACTTCATCAAGTGTGAGATCAAAGACATCAATGCTCAGGGCATGTTTCGCAAAGCATTCTTCAACCAAATTAATCAACTTAAGGAAGTGTATATTTGAACGTTTTCAAAACAACACAACCGTGAAAACAACACCCTCATAGGTTAGTTTCGCTCTGACCAACGATATTATAAACGTAGATGCGGGACGGGGCGTCGGAGTGGGGAATTATATATATATATAGGACATCACATTTTCTGCCCTATCGAGGTGTTGCCCTCATCGTACTACGAAGTCGAATTCTTGTTTTCTAATTAAAGAAGTAAAAAGATTTTTTGAGGTTAGAAAAGTTTGACATGAATGTATCACTACGTCAGTGAAGATAGCACTTCAGCTTTTTGTAATTATGTTTTTTTTTTTTTATATGGAATCGTTTGGAAATATTTTCGAATTGTTTGAAAACCTATTTTTGTCGTTTGGACGATAAAATTCAAAAATTTATCGCCCTTTCAAAAATGGAACGCTAACGTCACACTTGCACTGCACTTTTAATGTTTTCCAAAAATTTGTTATTGAATGGTTTGGAAATCGTTTGGAAACGTTTTGAACTCAATTTTTATCGTTTGGACGACAAAATCCAAAAAGTTATCGCCTTTTCAAAAAAAAGTAACTGCACTGCAAATTACAAATTTTTAGGTTTTTTCTTTGCCAATCGCTTGGAAATCGTTTGGATTGTTTTGGAAACCCATTATTAAACATGAATAATTTTTCACCGAAAGTACATTTGGATATTGTTTCTTATTTTTTGAAATATATTAAATAAAAAAATAAAATCGGTACAAAAAAAATCGTCCATTTTATTTTTGAATTTCATAGTTTCTTAAAAATCAAAAATAATATATATTATAGTAATATAATTACAAAATTTTGCTAATAAAAAAATATTCTGCACAATTATACAATAACACTTCCTTTCCATTGTTTCTATTATGGAATTTCCTGTTTATGATATTTGAATTTCTTATAATAACACTAAAAACGATTAAGATCATACTTTCATAAGGCACTCCAGCAAAATGAAGGTTACATTCGTTAACCAGATACTGCCAACCAAAATTTATTGCTGGTATAATTAGGCAGGGTCTCGAGAACTTTATTTTTGGAAAATCGACAAAAGAGACGAAAACAATAAAAAGACGAAAGTTCTTTAACCGATAAATATCTACAAGTTTGTTATAAATCTAGTTATAAAACTATATTAAAAGTCAAAAAATAAACTTTTTTGAAAAACGACAAGATACAATAATATTTTATTTAAAAATATTTTTCGCCTAAATTATATCTACATGGATGTAAACAAATTGAATTTATAGAAAAACGACACAAGTTGAAATAAAACGTTATGTGGTAATTTTTATTCAAATAGAATACGTATTTTTTAAATGATAAAAATAAGATGATGAAAATACTTTTCTTCTAATAATTATGCATATTATAAATGGCAATAATATAAATTTATTGAAATGATATACATTTTTCAGGGTGAATAAGAATAAAATTGAGTGAAAAATAATAAACAAATATTAAACTAATCATTAGAAATATGATTTGTACTTTATTTTGCAATATCTGAATAAGCAACCCCAGGCCGAGGTACACAAATAAATATAATATAGATTTAATTTAATAGAGTTGAACATAATGTAGAAAAGTTCGCATTATAGTTTCTTTGTATCGCTTACACTATTTAGATTATTATTCACTATTATCTTATTTCAGAATTTATAAACTCCAATGTTTTCAAGGACAATACATTTTTTTAAACAATTTTTTTAGATGTGTTACTGAAAGTAATTTTTTCAGATCCATTTCATTGAGAAAAAAGTACACGTTAATAAGATAAATATTGTAAGTTTCGAAATAAATAGAATTTTATCAAACTTTTGTGCGAAAAGGAGCAAGTGACATTAAGTGCTTAAACAATTTCAAACTGTCACAAAAAATATCACTATTGACATCCTTTACTTGAAAAATTAAATCAAGAAAATAATAACTTTTCAATAACTGGTTCTTTCTTTTCATATCCTTATAAAGTGTGCCTAATGAGAATCCAATCAAATAATTCCTTCAAATGTTACCGTGTTTATAGATTAAAACATCGAAAAATACATATATTGCACATATTCAACAGTCCTATCGCCAAACAGGTTTTTGTTCATCAAGTAGAACTTCATTTCCTCATATTATATTAATCTTCGTAATTTTTCAATTTGATGTATATGGCTGCTGTTGGAGTAACAAGTTCTTTTTCGTTATAAGTGATCTCTCCTTTATTTAGATCATTGTAAAGGTCCCACTTTCCAGATTTTCTTCGGCATAAAGCTATACAATGATTTGGAGTATGTATGATAATCCCTGCTAATCTGTACAGGAACAAAGAAAAATATAAAAGTATATCGGAGTGTATAGAAAAGTTTACTATCAGGACTTTTTCCAGTAGATTTCAAAGGCGCTCTAATTAAACTGAAATGGTTTGATAATAATAGAATGAAGACTAATGAAATTCCAAGCCTGATTAACCCAAGTTGAAGGCAACATTTCAATTTCATAAGATTTTTTTAAAGTCAAAATTATATATTTAAGAAAAAATAATAACACTAAGTTCGAAAACTAGTACATTTTTTTAAGGTACTGGGCTGATTTTGAGGATTGGTTTCAGCAGAATTTTGGATCATTAGTAAGTTATTTCTAGATGTTGTTCTCTAGGGACAGTGATAAAAATGTAAATAAAATCATTTCTTTACATATTAATTTAAAACAATTAACCTCTTTTTATGACTGAATAACTTCTCTTAATTTTAATTATACCAGAGCTAAACAAATTTCTCTTTAAAGGATGGTTGTTTTCGAAATTTCGTACAAAATAAGCCCAGAGTGAAGCCAATTTGTCTAGTTTTTAAGTAGAAATTGCCAAAATAGTGTAAATTCTAATGTTTTATTAAATTTTCAATAACTTCCTAAATATTCAACATTTTTCAATTTTATTAAGCTCGTTTTGCAGCTATTTTCTCATTGCATCACAAAAGCTTACGGGTATATATGATAAAAAATGTCTTTTTGAATTACAAGAACTAGAAGTTGTAATAAAAAAGTTGGAAATTTTTGAAAACATCTTATTTGTACGCAAATCAGAATAAAATTCAAATAAATATATATTTTGAGGAAATTAAATAGAAACTTCATGATTGTATGTTTCATATATTTTGCAAAAATATTTTTGTTACAAAAAATAATATTGCAATTTTTCCAACTTTTTTGTTACAACTTCAAGGTCTTGCAATTCAAAAAGAAAATGTTTACGAATAATAAATTTTTTTACTAATATTAAAGAGAAAAATACAGCACATGTAACTTCATATTTCAAAATTATTACTTAAATATTATTTCATTGAAAATAACGTAAAAAAGAGTATAAAACTGATGTAAACAGGAATATCTCCTGGTTTGTATTTCATTGTATAAAATTATTCTGCGTCTAACGAAGGGACATCTAAATCAATCAGCAGATGGGCATTCAACGATATATTTTGTACTTCAGCTAATGATTTGCAGTTAGCTGCAGTACATGGCTGAATTTCGATGGTGAAACAATGGCAAGTTCTACTGCTTCAAAGCCTTTTTCTTGGATGACTGAAGAATTGAAGCTTACGCACGGAATCCGTCTGATACTATCATGATTTCTTGAGCATGCTTCAGTTGTGCGTAAGCTTGGTTCATTTTCCATGAGGAATGTGCACGTAACATCCACACTTGAAAAGGCACTTATGGTATGAAACAGCGCAGGTGAATCTCTGTTAAAAGGTTCGTTTCTTTTGTCAGGAGTTGTACCGTTGAATTTCGACAATATGTACGTTGTTTGTACATAAACGTGTGAGTGAGCTCCCGAATCAACGAAAATGAGCAGAAATCGAACGCATGTATTGATGTATTGATCACTCTTAGATGTCGACCTTGAATGTGATGAAGACTCTTGAAGTGGCAGCCGTTCTCCAAGAATAACTTTGGTAGCTTTTTTTTCTTTAGTTTCGTAGGATTAATGTGTTTAATTTCTGAATATGGTTGAAAATATTTAGTTTTATTTTTTCTCTTAATATTTTTTGCTGAACAATTTAAATCTGTAGTTAGTGCTGGGTTATTCCTTTTTGATACTTTTTCATTTACTTCACATAATTTCGAAGATTTATCCAGTATAATATCGCTCAACGGCTTCAAGCCACTTAAAATTGAATCACTCGAAGCTACATTGAATATTGCATTTTTCTTTGAAGCTTTATTGCGCCAGTTTTTAACAAGGTGAAGTTCAGGATGCTTCAATGGGGATTCTGCCATTTCAACGTCTTCTTCATTAATAACCTCCAGATCAAAATTGTTTTCTATGTCATTCTGCAAATCGTCGTCCACTTCTCCCTAGAAATCATTTTCACCAGAGCAGCTTCCTTCAACTTCACTGGTACTGGAATTTGCTGATATCGGTTGACTGTACATGCTGATCATTATAGATGAAGCCGTTAGCGATTTAGCCACTATTTCTCGATGAAAAACTATAACAAACTTGTGAAGCTGCATAGTTCTTTCATAATTTCACAGAATCCTGTTTTTAGCTTGTTAAAATACTCTCAATGACGGCGCTTGAAGGTCGAATGACTGAATCCGATTACGAACGAGCCTTTAGCGTCCTTCTCCTTTTCTGCCTCCATCTGCAATTCCTTAATCCAATTGCATATACTTTGTTCCGCGCGTGGATTATTTTTTAAAGGGAAGTCTTTTTTTATAGTTACATCCTGACCTTTATACCTCATTTTCAATAATATTGTTTTGTATTGTTCGCTTTCTTCACCAGGCAGAACCTTTCTGATCAAGTGTTCTCCGGAAGCGATTAATTGTTGCAATTTACCTCTTGCAATTTGAGCAGGCGTGCTTTCCTCTGTTCCTTCCGGGTTACCATCATACTCATGTAATGAAACAGTGAGAAGTAAACTTCATATTTTGGAAAACTTTTGAAAATTGTCGCATGAAACCATCAAAGCTACTCTTCGTATGTAGAAGTCCTTCACTGCTGGCATATCTTTCGGGAAGCACTTTACTCTAGCAATCATTATGATAAAATGTGCTACGTCTAATCGGATAAATGTTCTTCCTGGACGGATTCCCGTATTATTTCGTAATGCAAAAAAACATTTAGCTACATAATCTTGTAAAGAGTCGCCGTTAAAGGCTAGGAACATTGCATTTAAAATTGCCCTTCCATAGTCGGATACTGTCACTTTAGGAATCGGAGCACCTGCTTTCAACCATTTTTTCAAAAAGAATTCAATGGTCGAAGTGTCTTGTGCCGCAGACATCATTTGGCCCACCGGTACTGCAAGTCCACATTCATGTATGACTATTTCATGAAGAAAGATGTGCCCTGAGTTAAAGTTGTCATAAATTTCGAGCCTATCCACCAGGCCTGCTGTGCTATCAAAATAGATGGTCCAGTTGTCCTTATTTCTCCGAGCATGTTCTTTCAAAACAATAATGAAATCCGGCACAAACGAGTGCACGAAAGGGGGGTCAAGTGCTATGACATCAATTGAGCCAGCGTAAGGTGGAGTAGCTTTAATTTTTGCATTTTTAACATCGGGTTTTTTCCATCTTCTGCGGTGACTCCTAAATCTTGGTCTCGTGTTTCTTGCCTCAATTTCCTAAGCACTGATAAATTATACACGTTTGGTCTATTGTAATCACCTCTACGACCTTCTTTTGGGTTATATCACGTGCCACGTTTGATGCTCCTTTCGTCAAGACTTGCTCTCCAATTACTTTGCGCTTAAAATTACGAAGCTGGCGATGCATTGTTTCATGCGCAGCGTGCCTCGTGTCTTTGGTATTGACCTTTATCAACAGGTCCCCACCGGCATAAGGTTCTTCTTCTACAAAAGCATAAAATTGTGATTGACACAATTTACTTTTGCATTTTCCGTTGATAGTGATAAAATGGGTGCCATTCCTTGTAACAAAAGCCTTTTTGAAAGTGTATGCGCATGGTAGTCTGAATTGACGGAAAAATTCATCAGAAACTATATCACTCCACACTCCCGGTGACAGTACTAATGTCTGTCGGCCATTGTATACTTCGTATACCGGTGTCACTTCCTGGTACAGGTGATTTGGGATAATGAGATAAAAGGTATTTTCATTACCAGATAATGAGTCATTCACACGAAAATCGGGATCATCGGCCACATAATCAATCAGATTATCAGTTCCAACGTCTTGCTTCAGGTCATCAATATCCAAAACATCTTCAACTGATGGTTGTGCTATGCCCAAATTATTGAACACATCAGTTCTCAATGATTTCCTGTCTTCCCTCAAGTTTCTGTAAATGTCATGTGGACTCCATTCTCCATTTAAAGTTGCGCTTAAGTTTTTATAAAATTTTGAAGAACGAGGTGGCAATTTTTCAATTTTTTGCACCTTTGGTCCTCGTGGCATCTATAAATTTAATATTAAATCATTATAATTATAAAGCCAATACTTCTGAAGTTCCCCAAGAAAAAATACTAGTTACAGTTGCATTTACTGAACAAAAATAAATAAGCAACTCTGAAATCATACTTTTCTTTAACAGTGGTGCGAACACTAGCTGACCACAATGTGATACTTTTTTTAGTTACTTTCGAAATCTAGTGCATACATATTTTTTATTAAAATCAATCAAAAATTATTTCTGTTCAAAACAGAACAAAGAATACACAGGACTACCACATGTCCAAGAAGTTGGCAACGCTATTTTGTTTTTTCAAAAAAACAAAAGTAGTGTTGAATTGTGATAGGTTTGTCCCCAATTGTGCTGCAAACGACTTTTTTTAAAGTCAAAATTTTAGTCAGAATTAAAAAAAAAACTTTTTCGGGCCAGAAACGCCATTATGTTTTTTCGAAAAAAAATTATATGCTGAATTGTGTTAGGTTTTTACTCAATTGTACCGTAAAGTTTTTGATTGAAAGTCAAAATTTGAACCGAAATTTAAAAACAAAATATTTTTGGTGACATTAAAAAGAAGAATTTTTAAAGTGCAAAAATAAAAAATCTGAAAATTGTATTGAATTGTGCTGCGCATGCAAACAATTATAGACCTACATACTTTTCTAGTTTCTTTTTCATCAGAATAATTTTTCAAATCCAAAAATTTTCAATATGCAAATTTAAAAATATCTGAAACTTGTGCTGGGTTTTAATATGCGTGCAAAATAATCATTGTCCCACCCACTTTTTACTCAGGTCAATATTTTTTAATGAAATACTAGTTTCTTTTTCATCAGAATAATTTTTGAAATCCAAAAATTTTTAAAATGCGACTTTCGGAAATCTGAAAGTTGTGCTGGGTTGTGCATGGCGTTCAAAAAAATTATTGTCTCACCGAATTTTTATTCAGGCCTATATCCTTCAAATTTCTTCGCGAATAATGCTTTTATTTATGATGAAGTCACAATGTTTAATAACAATTATGAACGATAATGACGATTTTAGTATGGTTATTAATTAATTTATCACAGTTGGTTCTGAATAACAATTGATAATTATCACCTTTTTGAGTAATAATTTAAATAAAATATTTGGCAACGTTATATATTGATTAAATATATTCCAATAATGCATC
>NC_046659.1:8382894-8383999 GCF_010883055.1 Belonocnema kinseyi | reverse complement strand
CCTAATATAAAATGAGAGGATATTTGGACGCCTAGCACAACACAGCACAAATTTAAGATTTTCAAAATTCTCATTTTGAAAAATTTTTGTATCTTAAAAATTATTCTGATGAAAAAGAAGCAGGTATTTCCTTAAAAAATATAGGTCTGAGTAAAAAGCGTGTAGGGCAATAATTGTTCTTCACGCGTAGCACAACGCAGAACAACTTTCAGATTTTCGAAATTCGAAATTGTATTGTTGAAAAAAAAAATTCAAATGATTTTTTACAAATTTTCACGAAAATCTCGAAAGTAATGCCAGATAAAACAAAATTTCAAGACTTTGTTTTCTTTAACATTTTTTTAAGAAAAATTAAGTATCATGTGTCATTTTAGCACAAAACGTGAATTTTTGACTTTTAAACAAACCAAAATTCACCCTTATTTCAAAGGCGTGCACATAGTGCAGATGATCACGTGATATACATACTTTTAGAGTAAATTGTCTTTCAACATATTCAGAGAATCCGCCGCCATCATTCAATTAATAACTTTGTTTTTATTTTCCAGAATAAAACGATAGGATATGAAACATTTAACACCAACTTTCACCTTTGATAATTCGCGCTTTTGCAATTTTATAAATCTAAAAACTCGTAAATTTGTAAAAAAAACTTTGTTTTTGTTTAAAAGGTTGAAGAAGTCTCGAAACTATAGAGAACAGTTCTATAAAATGATAACCGATTTTTCGCCGCAAAAAATGAATCTCTTGTATTATTATATTATTACTATCGTGCTCTAATATTTTTCACATGTATAAGTACACAATTATTTACCATTACACAATCACTATACTGTTTATAATCGCACGCCATGATATTTTTTATTTGCCGCGGGGTTCGAACCCGTCCGTTCGAATCCCCGTGTAAGTGCAACATTGTTTAATAGCCCAAAGAATCATATAAAAGAGAAGTTTCACCCGTAATGACTATTTAGTCTTTTCTTTTTCAATCAAGGTAAGTACTCTGAGCTCGTTGATAGAAGCGCCACACGACACCTTTGCGCTGGAGAGACTTATACATACCTGGGCGTGCCACAGAGCCGCATTCAGGATGTGACATCTATAA
>NC_046659.1:8371260-8382794 GCF_010883055.1 Belonocnema kinseyi | reverse complement strand
CTATTATCCCATTCAATACTCACGACCACTAACAAGCATAATTTGAAAAATAATGAGAACCCAAGATTTGGAAACTATAACTAGTATCTCATTATGCTCCCACCCTTGGAGAGCCAACGAACTATACTTTAGATAAGGGTACCTAACATAGTGCCACGGGACAAATCTGTTGTCCATACAAACTGTACGGTATCGAAATTTTTGTTACACAAAGTTAGCAGGTATAAACTTACATTTATTTTAAGAATTAATAAGTGGATCAAAAAATGTTTGGAAAATTAATTGGAATATAAAAGAAACAATATCAAGTCTATAATTTCAAAAATAGGTGTTGTCATTATACTAACACATTAATAACTTTAAATAAATGAATAAAAATTAAACGCGAGAAAATTAAAAAAACGCCGAGATGCTATTTTATTTAGGCAAAAAAATGTATGTCCCGTTCTGCGATGTGGCGGTCTGAGGCAAATATATAATCGAGCGCAAAGCGCGAAATCCGAAGACGCGTGCTAAGCGAGCCACGCGATCAGAGTGTGTCCTCACACTGGACAGATTTTTTCTTACATATTCTTATCAGTAGAAAGTCCTTAGACGTGTTAATTATTTTTTCAAAGCTGGCTAAAAAAATGTTTGAACAGAAAAATGAATATTTAATGTGGAAACCCCATATTAAAGAAAAAGCATTATTTGTTAAAGAACTCTTTCGTCGAATACATAAGAAATCCATATAATACAAAATTTTCTGACATTAAAAAAATACAAAATAATCCCCTTTTCCGGAAAAGACTCTCCTTTTTAACATAAAACTGAACTACAGAACAACATTCCCATTGTTATTTTCATAAGTCCACCCGCTCTGTGGCCGCTATACAATATTTCAGGTGGAAATACACCACTGGCGCAGTACTGGCTCAGAACACATTGCCGGAGTCCCAGTACTGGGCATATATACTGGGCCACTACTGCCTGGCAATGGTCCACAGCACTGGCATGCAGTACTGGCGCCGTATTTCACACCAGTACTGGTTCTGTACTGGCAAACTTCTGGCGTACCAAAATGCCAGGGTTAACTTTAAGAATAATAAAAAATCATTTGTTTTTAGGACGTATTTAACCTTATACATTTATCAGCATACGACTGAATATCGTCCGAATATTATGTTTTTTTACAAAAATTTCAATTTAATTTACATTTTTTCGTTAATTTTAACACCCACTATTGCTATACTATAACACATCAGTAGATCACTAGATATCAAATATATTTGGAAACTATCTTATTTAAACTTTTCGATTAGACGAAAATTCTAAAGGATGAAGCTTTTTTAAAATTTGAAAAAAAATTGTATAAGTTTTAGAAATGTTTGTCAAATTTTCTGGTACACGTTTAATTTAAAAACTATTAATTAAGGCATAAAATACAGTGAAACATGCAAAAGTCACAAAGGTTGAAAAAAATGTTTTCCTGCTCTTAGAAAACTCCTAGTAATTTGTCGGTTTTCCCATTTTCCCGCCCAGCAGCTACCCTGTTTTAAAATTATCGACTTCAGGGTGACAAAATGAAAAAGGTCAGAAAAAATTGCATTAAATTATAAATTTTGAATATATAACATGTTACTTTTTTTCTTAAAATAGAATGAAATACATAACATTTCTATGTCCAATAATACTAGGTTGAAGTATTTTGCACTAATATTCAATCAGAAATATTGCGGACAAAGTCCAAAAATAAATCATTTTCCTAGGCTTATTTTAAAGGTAAATTTTCATTCATTTAATCAAGGTTTTGACAAAACTGAGCTGATTTTTCGAACGAATAAGTTCAATTTTATTTAAAATCGCTAATGAATCCATTGTTTTTTATATCGTACGCACTATAAATGTTTGTCTTGGCGTGTTTGAAATTTTAATGAAGCAGTGAGCATTTCAAGACATTTTCCATTAAAAATTATCCTAGAATGATCCCCTTTCTAAAATAATATACTGATCCTCATAAAAGAATGCTTGTAGTGTAACCCTTTCTAGTAAAAAAATTTTTTTTTAAACTGATGATTAGGAAACCTAGAAAGCAAAAATCCATTCTAAACTGGGAAATCTGAAAACTTGTCGGAATTATAAAAACGAAAATTCGCTAGACACCCTGGATCCCATCAACCCTCATCTTATCCCTTTATTTTGCTGGTCGAGCTTGAAGCTTCAGGTAGTAGTTATAAATATATAAATCCTATATTTCATTTATCTTGTCCTAATATTGAACTACCTGACAACAGTCCTGAAGGAAATTCGTTAGTGGGTCATAAATTGCACCAACTTCATAATTGCAAAGACTAAACCAGAGTCTAGACGGCGTTAAATGTGGAAATCCCCGTTCATTGTATTCATTTCCAAAGGTGACATGCAAAAAGGACCATTGTTGGATGGTACCTATTATTCCACTATCTCTTTTAGTTTTTAAAACTCATAAACAAATTGTGTTTCCCATTTTGAAAAAGCTCTAATTGGTTGAATTTTGTTATAATAGAAGAATTTGACTGATGTAGTTTCTAAATATGTGTATATATATATATATATATATATTTGTGCATTTGAAATCCAAAATGGTAATAATCTAATTTCACTTTATAAGTGAATGGAAAAATAAATTTAATTGAGTAGAAAAGGTCTTGAAGGAATTCGAAAACTCTAAAGACTTTTTGAAATCAAAATTATGCCAAAAATGTAGCAAAGATGTTAGTATAAAATAATAATGACAAATTTGAATTAAAAAGTTTATTTTTTATTTAAGTTATAATTTTTTTGGGAATTAGTAGAAAAGTGAATTTGAAGAAGATAATTAAGTGGTATATGAGTTTTTTAACAGCTGTAAAGTGTAAAAAGCATTTTCGAAAATCAAAGGAAATTACGGCTTGCTTCTACAGTTTAGCTAAGGCCATGTTATAAATATGAAACGTTTTTTTTACAAATTGAAATAAGATGTAAGTCAATCTTACAAAAAAAGTTTGCCTAATTTTTTTTTTATTATCATTTAATGCTAAAACTTGACATAAAAATTGCCATAATTTTCGTCTTTTTGTTGTTTTAAAACATGAGATAATTACATTTTTTAAACCACAACCTTGAAAAATAATATAAACCAATGCTATAAATTCACAGAACTATTATGTACTTCAATAGTCTATATTTTTAAAAAGAATTTGACGCTGTTTTTATTTTATTTTATTTTGAATAAGTATATAAGTTTCCTTAGTTTTTTATTTAGTTTCTTTTAATTATTTCCTGCATTTCTTTGTTTTGTATTTATTGAGAAAAATAAGTTGAAACTTTAAAATGTTCTCCACCGGTCATTTATAGAAAACTATACTTTCCAGCTGGTCGATTAAGCTTTTGTTTTTTAAATTTGTTCGTAAATATATTTATTTTCTAATAATTTAAATATTGGATTAGCTTTCAGTTTCTTTTATAAAATTGTAAAGGCTTATGCATTATAAATTAATTACCTCATTAAAAAAAGTTTTTTTTAAGAAAAATAACAAAAATCATGCAAAGACCCCACTTTTTTATTTGAAAAAGATATTAACAATGTTTATTTCTGGCATGATTAAAAAGAAATTAGGAAGGAATTTCATATTTGAATAAAATTATGAATCGCAGCAAAAAATACATGATCTGGCACTTTTTTGTCAGACTTATTTTTTCAAAAATTGTATACTCCTTTTCAAAGATCTTGATTGAAAACCGAAGTTTAATTCCGCTCTATTGTATTATTCACAACTTTCTTCTAACTGCAATTCATAACACAGTAGACAATTAGACAAAATGTAAAAATTACAATGAACATTGCAAGTCAAAACTATCACCTAGGTACTTGAAGTTAAAGTGAATATTTATTTCTGACAATATTAAAACTGCCATTTCAATGTTGAGTTTATTAAATTAAAAAGGAAGATATTTTAAAATTATTTACGCCTAGTGTTTTAATGCTTAAAGCTTCTTGTTCTTCAAAAATCAATATATTCCAATCAAGATTTTTTTCTTACTTCTTAAATCTTGTAAACAAAAACAAATGTTTTCATGTAATAAATAAGTGACGAAATTTTGTTATCAAATAATTTTTTTTTCAATGTGATAAGCTGTGATTATTTCTGCCGTCTTGGAGAAAAAAGTTACTCTCTAAAGGTTGACGTAAGGGTCATTTTCGCGTTGCAGCGTAAACGTAAAGAAGACTCACATCAAAACGAAGATAGTGAGTTTCTTCACGCAAACCGCAGATTTGGCTTAACCCATTTTTCCCTCTCGACGAATTGTTCACCTTGGCGCGCGAGGTATTTCCTAAATTAATTTTTTTACGCAAAAAAAGTCGTGTCTACTAAAATGTAATATTTTTTTCTCGATGACTCAAATTAAACAAAAAGGTTTGAAAGTGTAAAATTAAAAATGTAAAGCGTTGAACAAATTCTAAATTTAAGAATCAAATCCTAAACAATTAAAAATTTTAACGTTGATATTCAATTTGGTTTTTAATATAAGGGTTTTCATATCGTAAAATTGACAACTGTAAGCCTTCTAACTTGATTAGGCTTAAATTAATGGCCTCCAAAATCTGATAATACCCAAATACAAATATTTAGAATTCTGCATTTCAATTTTCAATTCAAAACTTTCGAAATTAAATAATTTAAATTTACCAGATTATACTTAAGGCATATTCAAAATTTAGAAAATATTAATGCTTGTATTTTTACATTTTCATCATTTATGATTGAGAAAGTATTAGAATTGTCGGAAATTTGACATCACACTTTTTCAACCGATCTCCACGTTTCGAGACCCCCTGAATCAAAAAATCAGGTTTTCACGATAGTGTCTGTCTGTCCGTCGGGCCGGCAGTCCGTCCGTAAACACGATAACTCTCGAAAAAATGAACGAATCAAATTCATTCTTAGAACTCTTTTTTTAGGTCCTAAAAGAAAGGACGAGTTCGTTAACCAGCCATTTTTGATAAAAATTCAAAAAGTGAGCGCATTTTGAAAATTTTTGAGACAACTTTTTTCTGAATTTGAAAATTCTATGTACGGATATTCATAGTATTCAAAAGAACGAACAATTTATCCTAATGACTTTTTTCGAACAAAAAAATTTTTTTAGAGTTATAGCGTTTTCAAAAATATTTTAATAAACCGAAAATCAAAATTTGAAGCCGAAAAACGCACGATATGAAAAAAAGTCAAAAAAAGAAAAACATTTCTTTTTGAAAGCCCTGCAAGATTATCATAACCAATTTTTGTATTTTCTTCAAAAATCTAAAATTCAAATTTTGATTGCACAAAAAATAATCGAAAACAAAAAAATCAATTTTGTGGACAAACTATGTAGGATACGAAAAATGATTTGTTTTATTCGTGAAAAATAACGTTGAAAAAAAAAAATAATATAAGGTGTGGAAAAACGACGAACGTTACGAGAAAAAAATCCAACAAAACCTGTTTACAAATGTCTGTCGCAAATCGAGCGCGCAGCGCGAGTGTCACGATGAGAATGTGTACCTCAAAGCCTACAGAGCATTGAGAAACTTAATATTTGACTATACTTAATTAAGTAGACATTTCAGAATATGAAGACGCATATAAATACTGCCATCTAAAAGAGATCTTTTTGATAAAGTTTTTTTCAAGCGCGCCCTAGGCGCGCTCAAACCTGCGAGCCGCGCGCGGCGACAATGTGCCCGCGAGGCGGGCAGATCTTTAATTTATCAACTCTATGAAAAAATTTCAAATAATACAATTCTTAAAATTTCTGTTTATAAAATTACTCAATTTGAATGTTTTAAATTGAAAATATATTAAAACCTTTAAATTTAAAATTCCTCTCCTTATAAAAAGTTTTCGATTTCAAAGGCCGAAATAAGCGATTTCATTTAAAACGTTTAAAATTAAATAATTTGAATTCACAGGTTATACTCGAAGAATATTCGAAATTTTACAAATACTGAAATTTTTAATTTTTAATTTATAAACTAGTTTCTTTTAACAATAATTATTATATTTTTACGCTTCTAAAAGAAAATAATTATACTGTCACTTTAATTGCTTCCATTTCAAATTTCTCTCATTTAAAACCTTTTAATTTCGAAGGCTTTGCAGTTATAATTCAATTTTTGAAACTGAATAATTTTGAATGAAATAATTATTTAATTGCTAACATACTTCTAATTTGAAATAAAATTGTGGGATAGTAACGTATTTCCATGCAAAATAGTTATGCTGAAGTTTAAACGCTTCCTTTTATATTTTGACATTGTCGACTTCTGAAAAGTTTCAAACCAAAAACTTTAGAACTATAAGTCCTAATTACTTTCCTGAGTTTTTTTGTTGAATTTAACTAATTATTATAAAAATAAGGGTATTTTTTTAATTTCTCCAGCTTATTTGAATGCTCTCCATTGTTGAAGCCAAGAAACAACCCACATATATCTGTATTCAATTCAATTAAATTTTAAATTTAACGACAGTTTCATTTTTATTGAACTAAATTGTACTTAAATTCAACACCATTTAACACCATTCAACATCCATAATTTTAACTGAAATTTACTTAAATTCAACTAAATTTTACTTAAATTTTGAATTTAACTAACATGTATTCACTTTTTGTAATGATCTAAATTGTAGTCAATCTTTAAATCTGGTTTTACAAAATAATTTTTTAAATTGCGTACAGGCCGTACAGAGCCAGCCAACCGACTCAACTATAGCAAAGATTGATATAGTGATGGCGAAGGCGAAGGCGAGAACGAAAACAGAAAATCACGTTCAGACTTCAGTTTGGAATTTAACAACTTTCGGTGTGTGCCCCGGCCCCACCACGCCCGCTGAAATGCTTGGGGGACGCGGTTGCCATAGAAACGGTGAAAAGTTGAAGAGGGCAGCACCTCGATATAGTCGAAAATGTAGTTAGATATATATATATATATATACTGATACATGCCGTATCTAGGACCTAATATCTTTGCTATAATATATATTATTTTTATTTTTAAGAAACTATTAAATTCAAAAATAAAATAGATGATTCTTTTTGTACCGATTTTATTATTTAATTTAATAGATTTAAAAAATAGGAAACAATATCCAAATGTACTTTTGGTGAAAAATCATTTTTTGCCAAGACAATTGGTATTATTGCTAGGCCCTCGGAATGCAGGCATCTTGCTAGGTGACGTCACGACTAGCGCCTAACGACAATGTTACAACAGACAGCGGGACTTACGGCGCGTACTCACAGCTGTTATGGTGGTTATGTTTCAGGTGAGAGGTTAGAAAGGAGTGATAAAAAAAAGTTAGATTTAACATATCATTTATAATTATTCATGCTTAATAATAGGTTTCCAAAATAATCCAAACGATTTCCAAGCGATTGGCAAAGAAAAAACCTAAAAATTTGTAATTTGCAGTACAGCTACTTTTTTTTTAAAAGGCGATAACTTTTTGGATTTAGTCGTCCAAGCGATAAACATTGAGTTCCAAACGTTTCCAAACGATTCAACAAAAAAATTTTGGAAAACATTAAAAGTGCAGTGCACGTGTGAAGTTAACGTTCCATTTTTGAAAGGGCGTTAACTTTTTGATTTTTATCGTCCAAACGATAAAAATACGTTTCCAAACAATTCCAAACGATTTCCAAACGATTCCATATAAAAAAACACATAATTAAAAAGATGAAGTGCTATCTTTACGGACGTTGTATCACTCATTTTTTTCAGATCTGAAGCTTGATCCAGGTTTTAGGTACATAGTTTTTTTTTAATTATAAAAAAAAATTTTCTCGAAAAATCATATTTTTACATAAAAAAAAAAACTATTATAGAAAGACATTTCGAGATAAACAATTGCTAAAAACATTTTTCTTTGACAATTATATTTTTTTAATTGAAATAATCAAATATTTATACAAAAAAAAAACTTTTTTAATGTTTGAAGTGTTAAAACATTATTGTTTAAATTTAAAATAACAATAATTAAATCAAAATATATTTCTGGATAAGATATTTTGGTTGAAAATGTATATAGTATTTTTTAAATCACAAAAGTTTTTCCGAAAAATCGAAATGTTAATTAAAAAACATGTTTTTTATATTAATTTGTCCGTAAAATTTTTTGTATAATTTTAATTTCAAATTAAAACAATAATTTATAACACTTTAAATATTAAAGAAAAATTTATTTGATAGCAATATTTTATTGTCGTATTTTTAATAAATAATTATTAATGATTACGAAACAATTTTGTTTGGGGAGTTTTATTATTTGGGAATTTTTAAATTCGTTAATATTATAAATTTTTCAGGAATTTTATTAGTTTTGGAATTGTATTTTTCGGGACAGAGTTTTACCGAGTCGAGAATTTTATTTTTCGGGATATTTCAGCCGTCCCCATAGAATTACAGAAAATTTGCTCTAATTATAATTTCGGCTCTTGATCTTGTTGATTTTTTCCTACAGTATTAATAGAAAAAAATTTGTATGGATATCCAGAGATAGCAATTTCGAAAATACAACAATTTCAAGAAAAAGTTGATGCAGAGAAAACACTTTCTAAAATAAAAATAATCCCTAAAAACTTTATTAATTATAATCGGGGCTAGTCGAATTATTTCGCGATTTTTTTTTTTTGATACACCGATATCATTAAAAATAATTAAAATTGATTTTAGGTGCTGATCAAATGCCAATTTGGAAATCAGATCCAGATATAGCCAGTTCGAAAATAGAATAATTTAGAAAAAAAGGGAATGTACATATCGGCCTAAAATTTCTCTTATAGATTTGTTACTGTTACAATCCTATCACCAACTTTTTGATACGTCTATACCATTCAAATGACTCAGATAATTAATTTTAGGGTGATCAATCCCCAGTCTTGGAATAAAGTCCAGAGATAACAAGTTTTCAACAATGTTGATTAAAATGCACCAATTCTATCTGCATTTCCTGATGTGTATTTTTCCTAGGATCGATCTGTGTAAAAAACAATGGTAATCAAATTTTAAATTAAGAAATAATGTTTAACTTATCAAAATGATTAATAAGTTATGATTTTTAAATTGTTAACAATTAATTATTATTTAAACTATTACTGACGACACTGTTAGTGATAAACATACAAAACCATAAAATATTTCTTGGTAAAGTATAATCAAACGAAAGTATAAAAAAACATGCCAGGCCGATCTGTCATTATTTCGAGGTTGTGTTCAGATTCAAGTGTTTGTCCCAATCGCGGTAAACACAATTCACTCTTCGCCCACTGGAAGCGCAGAATATTATTACTATTTTATAGTATTTGTCACTCAGCAGACATTCCATAATGTTATTGCACAGGAAAAAATTGACGTTTACTTCTCAGTTGACATGTCTCATTTCATTATCAATTAAACACTTTTATTATTTGTAATTACTATGTAACATAACCTATATTGTTTTCACGCTCTTGTATCCATTTGTAATTCGAACGCAACCATGGACACTATGATAAACTTGATCCGAAGATGCACGGACTTGACCATTCGCCATGTATGTAAGCCCCAGCGGGTCCACCCTGTATGTTAGGAAAAATGGGAATCAGTCTAAAATACATTTAAAAGTTCCGAAAAATTTTAAAAATAATTTAAAAATATTTGAAATAATTTAAAATAGAATTGATACTTTCGATGATTTTAAAATGTTTTGAAATGTTGACTTTTTATTTTGAAAAATTACATAATTTTAAAAGGAGGTATACAAATTTGGGACCCCTGAAAAAAATTCCGAAAGGGATGAATGAATAATTCCAAAAAATGAAATCTCCGGCACCTGAATAATAATTTTATAAAAGTTGTATTGAAAAATACATTAAAAAACACGTATGCTTTAAGAGAAAAAATTGTTCTGCCTAAATTTTCTTCGTACTTACATAGTAACATTTTTGAAACAAACTTTGCAGGATTTAATTCAACAACGATTTATATCTATATTTATTTTTATTATTTTTTTTTTATGAATAAAAGATACGATTTTTCAGAACTTTTAAATATTTTTTTCAAAAACTATGCACATTTTCAAAGAAATTTTTTCATCCAGAAATATATATTTGATTATTGTATTTTAAATAAATAATATTAAATAAACAATTTTTTGTATTGTTTAAATTCAGGAGTTTTCTAGTTCGGATATTTTATAATTTAGCCATTTTCTTTGGGGATTTTTTCCATTCGGTAATATCTTATTGTCCGGAATTCTATTTATTTTATTTTTCGTAAATTTTCCAATTCTAATTTTATACTTCGGGACTTTTATAATTCCGGGAATTTTATTATTTGGTTATTTTTCAATTTACAAATTGTACAGTGTCGGGAATTTGATTTTTCTGGATCTTTCAGTCGCTTTTTCCGATAAATGAAATTCCCACATCACTGTAAAAATTCCGAAATTATAACACTGTCGAAATATAAAAGTCCCGAATTGGAAAATTCTGGACTAGACAACTCCCTAATTTGAACAATTAAAAAATAGTTTGTTAAAAAAAATTTTTTAATAGAATAGTAAAATATTTATACCAAAGAAAAAACTTTTTTAATGTTTAAAGTTTCTAAAAATTATTGTTTGTATTTAAGATAAGAATAATTGAGCAAATGTATTTTTGGATAAAAAAAGTTGTTTGAAAATGTTGATTGTATTTTTTTACATTACAGAAAACGCTCGCAAAAATAAAATTATTATTTAAAAAAATAAAAATAAAAGTCGCGTTAAATCAGTCTGCATTGAATCCTGTAAAGTTTGTTTCATTTAAAGCTCACGTGTTTTAAAATTATGTTTGTATCACAATTTTATACAATTATTGTTATTTTAAATGAAAACAATAATTTAAAAAATTTAACATTAAACAAAATTTCTATAATAAAAATATTTGATTATTGTATTTTTAATAAATAAATAAAATAGATCGTAAATATTGTAAACTGTTCAGAATTTCATTATTCTAAATTTTTTAAATTCGGGATTTTCAGGTTTCACCATTTTAATATTTTGGGAAGTTTACAGTGTCGAAAATATTTCAAAAATTTAAAACGATTTATAAAATTATAAAAAAATCTGGAAGATTTCGAGGCAATCTTTTTTTGCCAAATTCTATATAAATTTTGCGATAAAATGGGAATTATTATAAATATATTTAAAACTCCTGAAAAACTTAAAAAATAATTTGTCTTATATATAATTAAAAATTTGTCATAAGGACAACCGCAGGATTTCGCCGGGAGCGGGTGCTAATCTGAAAAATTGCACCCGCTTCCAGCGAAATCGCGGTAAAATTTCAGCCACAACCACGTCTCACGACCGTGAGATAGGTGGTTACAGTCTGCTAAGGAATCAATACGACGATCCAGCAAAAGCCTCGTGCACCCTAAGAACACGGAGCGACCCAAGGACAACCGCCTTCTGCATTTTTCCCTCAAGTGTTCTAGCATATTGTTGACACGCAGGGATGCTTTTTAGGCT
>NC_046659.1:8363776-8371160 GCF_010883055.1 Belonocnema kinseyi | reverse complement strand
GCCAATTAGCACAAATGGTAAGTTCCGACAGTGCCTACAAGTGTGCCTACTGGCCGCTAGATGGCAATACCGGTTTCATATGTATACACCTGGTATAAAGAAGATTACCATGGTCCGCCATGTTTATTCCATCAGCTGGAAAAAGGTAAACTTCTCATAGGGCAAAACAGCAATTCGATGTTGAATTTTATTACGTAATTGTATTAATGTACTATTTTTTATGTTCGGGAGAAAGTAGGGCTTGTAAAAAAAATCAGTTTTCATTATATGTACAATAGTGAAATGTGTGAAACGCTTTTTTACGCTGACAATTCGCATAAGTATTTGATAGTTTCGAGTGTACTTAAAGCACGAAAAGGTAATTACTATAGGGTGGTTCTTATTTATACTTGGTGAATTTTTTTTCGAATTTCTCTGCTTTTACCTCCCATTTTTGTTCAAATGCCCAAAAAATTTCAAATTTGAGCAAAATCAGTTAATATTTAGGGGTGGCGCAAATACCATAAATTTTCTTATTGATTTAACATGTTCCCATTGATTTAACACAAATTTTAATATTTTTAATTACTAATTCGTTTATTATGAAAACACCTAAATGTTTAAACGATTTTAATTTGTTTAAACAATTTTTTTGTCTACAAAATTTGACAAGAAATAAAAGTTAATTGTTCTTTAGAAGATCTACATACATGTACTACCTACCTACATACATGGCAAAGATTAAACGCCAAAGAGTAGGAGTTAAAACGTGTACACTATGTCGTGAAATGGTTTTCATTCGACGATGCAGTTGCACCATATGTGTGGTGGAGAGCTCGTATTTTCTCGCAGCGGAGCACAATATACATTTCATAATAACATAAAGAATGGAATAAACATGGCGGACCATAGTACCTTCCTATTTGGAGCTCTAACATAACCAAAGATATTAGGTCCTAGATACGGCATGAGATTAGTTGCACCACATGCCAGTAGCTAGCGCGGCAGGAAGGTTTGTGGTTTTGCATATATATATATTGCTCTTAGTTCGGCAACATACTTGTAGAGGCGCGACAGGCTGCCATATATTCGGTCGCGCCAAATTAAAGTGCATTTGAAATCCAAAATGGTAATAATCTAATTTTACTTTATAAGTGAATGAAAATATAATTTTAATTGAGTAGAAAACTTTTTGAAGGAATTCGAAAAATCTAAAGACTTTTTGAAATCAAAATTAGGCCCAAAATGTAGCAAAGAGGATTTAAACTTCTGAGGAATTACAGCCATAAATTGTAACTGATTTTTTTTTATTTGATTTTAAAGAAGGTTTTAAACGCACCTACGGCTTTGACGATTACATTCTCGTTGAGAAACTCGCGCTTCGTGCTCGATAATTCGTGTTCCCTTACAAAACTTCATCAAGATAATTTGTAAATCTTGTTGAAATGTACTATAAATAACGTTTTAAACTTATGTATCTCTTAAAAAATCAAAATTGCATATATTTGAAAATGATTCAAGTTTTGGAACTTTTATCTAATTAAAAAATTTCATGCCAATAGGTTCGAGAAACATATATTTTATATCTAGTAGAAATTTGGGTTGATATTTCTTAAACTATTAAAAAAATGTTTTTGCCTTTTTTAGAAAATTTTCAAAATGTTGAAAGGCATAAAACTTTTTGAAGTTGTTATCGAATTTAATAATGTTATTAGGATCAGTTACAATTATTTTTTACGCGTATCAGAAAATTTGACAAAAATTTCTAAAACTCATAAAAAAATTTTATTCAAATTTGGAAAAGCTCAAACTTTTTAAATTTTTGTCTAATCTAATCTATTTTGCTGAACATTTTCAAAATTTTTAAAAGTATATAACTTCCTAATTTTTATCAAAATTAAAATTTTCAATTGAACAGTTTGCAAGTCTTTTACCCACCTATAAGAAACGTTGACAAAAATTTCTAGTAATTTGAGAAAAAAAATTAAAAATTTTGAAAATGCTCTAATTTTTAAAGTTGTGGGCTAATCAAAAAATTCGGCTAGAATCGTTTTGAAATGTATTTGGTATCTAGTGAAAATGTTGAATGAAATTTTTCGAATCTATGAAAGGTAGTGTTCCCATTTTGAAAATGTTTTTGATCACAGGAGGTAGTTATGTAAGACTTAGGGGTAGTTTTTTGGGAAACGTAATATATATCATCATAGAACCAAAAAAATCTCCACTTATCGTTTATCGCATTATAATCATTTTTAGTGAGTTTTCGTAGGTGGCGGCGCTGAATAGACGTCCTGCTAGCACCGCCACCCTTTTCTCCGAAGTTTAAAGGACAAAAAATTTTTTTTAGCATAAAATTAGCAAAAAAAAATAAAAATAAAATGGCATATTCCATTTTATAATTTCCCTTAGTGGCAGCGCTGAGTGGACGGACCTCGTGGCTACAACATTCAGGTAACCCTACATACAGACAGAGAGTCACCGACAAACTTGTCTGATTTTCTGATTCTGTATGTGCCGAAACGTAAAGATCCGTTTAACACCAGAGATCGAAAATTTGGACGATTACATTACATTCTTCTGAATGAGAATGTTAAAATGTCTGGTTAAATCAACCAGAATTGTGGTTAAATATGTCCTTACTATTTTTTTCTGGTTAAAGTAATCAAAATTCTGAAAAGAAAGCTATAATTTCCTTATAGACTTAGAAAAATGTCTTCTGAAATGTTGCATTTTTTAAATATTTGTGAATTTAGTCGTATATGAGTTTTTTAACAGCTGTAAATTGTAAGAAACATTTTCAATAAAGTCAAAGGAAATTATGGCTTGCTTCTACAGTTTAGTTAAGGCCATATTATAAATATGAACCATTTCTTCAAGTTGAAATAAGAAGTAACTCAATCTTACAAAAATGTCATTTTCCCTGATACTCTAAAAATCTAACTTTAAGAAAAAAATATAAGTTTGCTTCATTTTTTATTATCATTTAATACTAAGACCAGACATAAAAATTACCATAATTTTCGTATTTTTGTTTTAATATCTGATCTAGTTACATTGTTTAAACTTTAATCATGAAAAATAATATAAATCAATACTAGAAATTTACAGAACTATTATGTACTTCAATAGTCTATATATTTTTTAATTCGGCGCCGTTTTTATTTTATTTGTAATAAATATATAAGTTTCCTTAGTTTTTTATTTAGTTTAATTTAATTATTTCCTTTATTTCTTGATTGTATATTTATTGAGAAAAACAAGTTGAAACTGAAAAATTTACTCCACCGGTAAAGTATAGACATATATTTTTCAGCTGATCGATTAAGCTTTTGTTTGCATTATACATGTTTAACAATCATGCAAAAAACCCGACTTTTTATTTGAAAAAGATATTATAAATGTTTGTTTCTTGTATAATTAAAAAGAAATTTGGAAGGAACTTAATGTTTGAATAAAATTATGAATCGAACCAAAAAATACATGATCTAGCACTCTTTAGTTAGACTTTTTTTTCAAAAATGTTATACTCATTTTCAAAGATCTTTATTAAAAACCGAAATTTAATTCCGCTCTTTTGTATTTTTTACAACTTTCTTATAACTGAAATTCATAACACAGTAGACAATTAGACATATCATAAACATTACAATTGAACATGACAAGTCAAAACTGTCATCTAGGTATATGAAGTTAAAGAAAACATTTCTTCTTGACAATATTAAAACTTCCATTTTAATATTGAGTCTATCAAATTAAAAAGGAAGATATTTTAAAATTATTTACGCCTAGCGTTATGACGCTTAAAGCTTCTTGTCCTTTAAAAATCAATATATTCCAATCAAGAATAACCCATTTTTCCCTCTGGGCCGATTGTTCACCTTGGTGCATGGGGTATTTCCTAAATTAATTTTTTTACGTAAAAAAAGGGTTGTCTACTAAAATGTAATAGTTTTTTCTCGATGATTGAAATTTAAAAAAAGGTTTAAAAGTGAGATGGAAAGGAATAAAGTTAGAAGAAGTCAAAGAGTATACATATTTGGGATATATCTTGCAAACGAATGGAGATCATACAGCTCATATAAGAGAAAGGATGAAAAAAGCAGCAGGGGTAATGAAACAGATATGGGGAATAGGAAAAAGAAGGTTCAAAAAAATTGGAGAAGGAGAATGTGGTTATTTGATACACTGGTATGGCCGGTATTAGGTTATGGATCAGAGATGTGGGGATGGAAAGAAAGGAAAGATATTGAGAGTTTACAAGAAAGATATATAAGGTGGACAATAGGGGCAGACTGGAGGACGCCAGGATATATGGTAAGAGAAGAAACGCAAAGGGATAAGTTAACTTTCAGAGCGGGAAAAAGGGCATGGAAATTTGAGACGAAGATGAGGAAGGGAAAGGGAGGGGAGTTGGCGAGAAAATGTTTGATGGAGGTAGAAGAGAGCAGAGGGAGGGTGATCGAGTTAACGAAATGGGAAGAAGAAAGGAGGGACTTCTTTAATAATAGAGAAATAGAAGACGTAAGGGAGGGGATGTACTGGGAAAAAGAAGAGAACAGAAAGTGTGGAATATGTGAATGGGAGGAGGAAACATGGGAGAATGTATGGGAAGGATGTAGGGGAGGAATGGAAGATAAAGAAAGCTGGCAAGAAAATGTGGTTAAGATTCTAGGGGAAGATATATTAGGAGAAGAATGGATGAAGGAATTGGAGGGTGCTAGAGGAGCGAATGAGAGAGAATGAAAGAATGCACGTGAAAAAAGGTAAATGGAGGTATAAAAAAGTGAAAGAAAAAGGAAACGGAAGTCGCTTAGATTAGAAGCGTAAAAATTTTAAGTAATGGTAAAGTAAAAGTTAAGCAGACTAAGTTGGGTTTGCGTTCTCATGCTGTCACTCTTGCTTGCACTCTCGTTTCGTTCGCACGCTCACTCGTTTGCTAATATGTCCTAAATTGCGCTATCGCAGGAAATAGAAATAAGGAACTAGATATAAGACTTTATGTAAATAGTTGTAAATAATTGTATATATAGAAAGGATAAGATTGTAAAAAAATATAGATATAAACGGAAAGATTGTAAGGAATGGAAGTCATGTAAACCCTTAGGAGACACATTATGAATAAAGAAAAGTCAAATCTTAAACAATTTAAAAGTTTAACATAGAAATTCAAATTAGTTTTGAATATAAGGGTTTAATATCGTAAAATTGACAACTGTAAGCCTTCTAACTTGATTATCCTTAAATTAATGGCCTCCAAAATCTGATGATCCCCAAATACAAATATTTAGAATTCTGCATTTCAATTTTCAATTCAAAACTTTCCAAATTAAATCATTTGGATTTATTAGGTTATACTTGAGTCATATTCAAAATTTAACAAATATTAAGGCTTCAATTCTTAATTTATCAACTCCATGAAAAAATTTCAAATAATATAATTCTTGAAATTTCTGATTATAAAATTACTTATTTTGGATGTTTTAAATAGAAAATATATTAAAACCTATCAATTTAAAATTCCACTTATTGTAAAAAGATTTTGATTTCGAAGGCTTCACATTTATTTCAATTTTTGACGATGTTTAAAATTGAATAATTTGCTTATAACATCTTTAAATTATTTATATCCTAATGCTGCAAAAAAATGTATTGCCGAATCATGCGTGATTTTATTTAAAACGTTTAAAATTTAATAATTTGAATTGACTGGTTATACTCTAAGAATATTCAAAATTTAACAAATACTGAGATTTTTAATTTTTAATTTATAAACTAGTTTCTTTTAATAATAATTATTTTATTTTTACGTTTCTAAAAGAAAATAATTATACTGTCACTTTAATTGCTTCCATTTCAAATTTCTCTCCTTTAAAACCTTTTAATTTCGATGGCTTTGCAGTTATAATTCAATTTTTGAAACTGAATAATTTTGAATGAAATAATTATTTAATTGCTAACATACTTCTAATTTGAAATAAAATTGTGGAATAATGAAGTATTTCCATACAAAATAGTTATGATGAAGGTTAAACGCTTCCTTTTATATTTTGACATTGTCGACTTCTGAAAAGTTTCAAACCAAAAACTTTAGAACTATGAGTCGGAACAGTTCCCACTGGTGGAAATTATTTTAATATCATTTTTGCTCTAAATCTATTCTTTATTATTATAAGTCAGTTATAATCCTAATTACTTTCCTGAGTTTTTGGTTGAACTTAACTAATCATTATAAAAATAAGGGATTTTTTTTTAATTTCTCCAGCTTATTTGAATGCTGTCCATTATTGAAGCCAAGAAACAACCCACATATTTGTGTCCAATTCAATCAAATTTAGAATTTAACGACAGTTTCATTTTAATTTATCTAGATTGCACTTAAATTTAACACCACTTAACATCATTAAACATCTACAATGTTAACTGAACTTTACTTAAATTTAACTAAATTTTATTTAAATTTTGAATTTAACTAAAATTTATTTACTTTTTGACATTATCTAAATTGCATTCAATCTTTAAATTTAGTTTTACAACATAATTTTTAAAATTGCACTACAATAAATCTTAAAGTACGAATAGAATTGTTTTAAAACTTATTTACTTAGTATCTAGAAAATTTCTATTTTAAAAGAAACCAGACGAGTAATTAATTTAAATTAACTAAACTTTATTTAATTCTTCTATTCACCTAAATTTTATTTAAGTTTGGAATTTAACCACATTTTATTTAATTTTTTACTTCATCTTAATTTCATTTAAATTTTAAGTTTAGTTTAAAAAAATAATTGTTGAAATTTAACTAAAATATTAAAGTACGAAAAGAATTTTTTCTGTTTTGATTTATCGTCGGGAAATTTTAAAATAATAATAAATAGCATATTTGTAGGCTCTCTTTAATTTTAATATAATTATTTAATGAAAATCACGTTTGGTTTGGAAATCAACAACTTTCGTTATACACCGGGGACCCATCCGCCCGCTAACGTGCTAGGAGGACGCGGTTGCCATAGTAACAGTGAAAAGTTGAAGAGGATAGCACCTCGATATAGACGAAAATGTAGTTAGATATAAATATATCGGCCGTCCCCACCACTGATTCATGCCGTATGTAGGATCTAATATCTTTGACAAAACCTAACATACAGAAACCTGAGACCTGAGATACCAATAAAAGCGCCAAAGTTTAACATTTTGAGCATGATTGATAATCATTCAATTCAACGCATTTTATAAATTTCGTGCATAGAACTTATTTATATTTTATACATAATTTTTATTTTCTAACTGCAGTTTCTCGTAATACAGTTGCCTGTACTAAAACAATGTATCAAGACGTCAGCCGTTAATAAACTAAGCTAAATTAAAAATGGGAAACAATAAGTAGGAATTGAAATTATTCTTATTA
>NC_046659.1:8350143-8363676 GCF_010883055.1 Belonocnema kinseyi | reverse complement strand
AATTATGTACACTCTAAAAATAAATAATTCAATTTTTTGAGATTAAGAAACTTATACTTTGACTCCGACTTGTCTGCAATATGTCTTACGTCGATTTTTTTACTCAAATATGTAAAATATCAATATATTTACGCACTTATGAAATTATGTATGCAACCGAACAATTAAATAAAATTTAAATAGAGCCATCTAACAGGTGGTCGATAACTACAAAAGTATATGCGATCACACGCACCCATGATAGTCGACCATCGACATATAGAAATGGACCGGTAACACTGTGGGGAGAACTGTAATGGGCTCTAGAGAGAGAAAACATATAAGACGTATACGTATCTCTTTCTAGATAAAACTGATTAGTCGCAAATATATTTTTTTTGGGTGAAGTTTGCTGCAGCACAGGACCATGCTTTGTATCGTGAATGCCCCAATAATGTGACGTTTATTGTAATGTTCAGAATTGGTTTATTTAAAATTTATTGCATTATAATTTATTGTAAATAAATATTTAAAATAGTGGTAGCCTGTGTAGATTGTGGGCCTTGTAAAGACATTTATATAGAGATATGTTTTCATACGTAAGTAAAGTTATTGAATATAGTAAAGTAAAAAATGTTATAACAAAAACAAAACCTCAAAATATGAAGTTTTGTACCTATGTAATACAAATGGTTATTTTTCATATTATAGAAATATTGTTAATTGTATTTGTATGTTATTTTATCGCTAGGTTCCCATTAAAAGATGATAACAGAATGGAGGCCTGGTGTCTTGCAATGAATTTGCATAGAAAAAGAGTGACAAAGCATTGGAGACTTTGCAGCGTGCATTTCACGACAGATTCTTATAAGCAAAAATTTGAAATTTCACCAAGAAGAATGACTTTTGAACAAAATTGAAGAATATTTTAAAAAGTAATTAAATTATAAGCCAAATAATGAAAATTTTAAACAAAATAATAAAGAGTTGACCAAAAATTTAAAAGCAGACTTTTTAATGGCTAATAATGAAATTTCATATCCAGAGAGCGGACGAGCTTAGTCTGAAGTTGCGCACCGAGCAACGGTTCTCTGCAGCTAGGAAGCCTATAAGCTAAGCTCGGTGCGTAACTTCAGACTACGCTGGTCCGCTCTCTGTTCATAACCAAAAATAATTTATTTTCTTATTGGGCTCTACTAGTTTAGTTCGCATTCAAGTGAAGAAGCGGGAAAAGATGATAATAATTAAATGGAATTTTGATCATTTGTCGACTAAATAATAACATTTTAAATAAACATTCAAGTTTTTTTTAATAATTTCAAAATTGTATGACACTATTTGTAAAATTTTCGACAGTTTTCACATTATTTTTGAACTCACAAAACGATTATTATTGTAGCATTTTCAATCCAATTTCAAGAAGAATGTAAGGTTGCCAAGTTTTTTTTAATAAGCTAACTGAAACAGGTTATTTTACATGAACGTTTTTAAAAATTCAATTTATTATAAGTACAAATTTCTAATGCATTTGTTATCATTGTTTTTTTTAAATTAACCATACAGAATATTTAGGCAATACCCGGGGCCACCGATTTACTTGACACAGTCCTGAAATAGATAAAGGCAGGTTACATCTCATATGTTTTTTCTCTCTCTAGAGCCCATTTCCGTTCTCCCCAAAGCGTTACCAGTCCATTTCTATATGTTGATCACGGTTTGCCCACTTCTATAGGAGAAATGGCGAAAGAATGGTAGTAATTGCTACATCCCCTGGATGACGCTCGTGTGAGTTCATAATTCAAAGTGAACTTGAGCAGACAATAGAAGTTCTATCGTCTGCTCACGTCTATTCAAAGTCACTGTGGCTGCAAGAATTATATTTGTTTTGCGTGATGAGCTTGGATTCACTATGGATTTTCACCGATAACATAAACTAAAAATGGAAACAAATGAAATCGATCATCGATCAAATGCTATCAAATGTTAAATTCTGTTGGAATTGTTCTATGATAAAACGAACAATTAAATGTGAAAGTCTTTTGGAATCGTTCTATGATAGATAGATTGCAACAGACTTAAACATTTGATTGCATGTGATCGATGATAGATTATATTTTGTTCAATTTTTGGTTTGTTATATTGGTTATTATTATTCATGTATTTATTTCAGAAAGAGAAGTCAACATAACCTACAAATAAGGGTAAGAAGGGGGAAGGCGGTGCTCTAGTCAATAGTCCTTACTACGTCACCTAGGTGGCGCTGATCTTGCATTTTGACACAATCTATAAGTACCCCCTCTAAATACTTGGAATGGGCACACCGTGATGTCAATGGAGTCGACCCAGCCTGCCTCGACATTCATAGTTACGGAGACCAAAGTTCTGTACATTGACTTCACGAAAAATGAGCAGGTTTTTTCGCGAAGTACACGCATCTGATCTTTCCGTGCATGGCGCTAGTATGAAAATATGGCCGCCCACGCGGAAAGCAGTCCTATCCGACTTCCAAGCTTTTGCATGAAATGCATCCGTAATTATAAACTTCTGAGTAGTAGTGCCGAAAATGTCCGACAGATGGCGCCGCTTCTGCCCCTACACAGTTTAACATTGACTGTCATGGAATAATAATGTAAGTAACTAAAATTATGTTTTTTTAACTATAAAATTAATGTTAAATCTATTAAAATAGAGTCCTAGACTTTCAACAATAATTTTTTAGAGAACATCTGAGGAAACAGTGATAGCTATAGAGAGAATAGCTTAAAATACATATAGTTTTCCACACATTGTGAAAGTATAATAATAATTAAATTATTAACAATTTATAATAATGTAATTACCTGAGAGAATAATTCTCCTGGAAATATAGTTTCAAAATTAATTTACGTAAGTAAAAAATTTTTGATGGTTAGTAATATTAAGTAATATGTTGTACTTAGACAAATAGATGCCATTGTTTTTAAAGCGGGGTTTAAAATTTGTAGGTGGAAAAATTAATTTATTGGCAATAATTTTATTGTTGTTCCTGAATTCGATAAACTTACTTTATTATTCGCAACAATATTATAACTAATCAATCACATTGATAAAAAATGTAATTTATTTGTCATATTCTGTGCCGTAGCAAATATAGTGAATTCCCAGATAACAATTGGTGCGCAGGATGCGCGCACTGTGGAGGCATGTATGCGGATTAATCCGCGGGGCGTGCGTTCCGATCAGCACTCAGATGCGCCATCCTTGAAGGCGCATATGCGACGCACGCCATGCGAGGCACGCGCGTGCTTGAAGCAAACACTCAGTGCGCGTGGGCTGAATATCCTAAAATTATTTATTTATATTGAAGGAGGTAAATAAACAGGCTGAATTAAATGTATCGGAATTTATTAACAAAATAAAACGCCTATAGCGGGGATGGTGAAAAAAAGCTCACAATCGCGATCGACTGTCCTCAAATTTTCATGTCTTCCCAGATGATAGCGCTACGTGCGGAAACCCTAGGAACTACGAGAACGTGTGATGTGAATTTTGAACCGGTATAAATATAACCTATTAACGCCGTTGTGAAATTACAAACTATTTGTTTTTAGTGAAAAAAATTGTTGTGCAAAGTGTCAGTGCTAAAACCCTATATAATAAGTGATACAACAATGTCGCGTTGTTTTTGTATGGGCTCTGATTCGGGTAGTAGGGCACAGAAAGAGAGAGGTATTGGACGGAAAAACCTCAATGTCTATACTTGAGTTCTATTGTTTTTATATTCCTCCTCTTGTTTTAATGGCATTATTCATATAATTGTACAAATTATACAAGCATTGTTACTGCGTTTGTAACACCAACTGACACTTGACATAAACAAACTTAACCTATAAACACACTCGATACTCCATAGCAGACGACAATTTCTAATTTTATATTTTCACTGAAGGGAAGGTTTAATCTGGGAAGGCATAAAACTCCGAGGATATGTGATCGCGAGCTGGCGCCAGTCGAAACACATGGCGTGCGGTCTCCTTGTAGTACTTCGTGATTCTCACAAAACTGGAACTGGCACACACCGACGCGTTGCAGTGTTGCAAAAGGCACTGGGCTAGGCGGTTAGTTCCGCAGTCCCATGTGCGCAGAAAATGGCAGCGTAAAGCGAGAGCGATAGAGACTGGCAATTTATAGCTTTTATAAGCATTAAATTCTAAATTTTGTTAATTTATAAATTATACTTTTCGTGCCCCCACTAGGTACTCATGTAGCACGCATGTGCATGTTCCAACATTTCGTCACAGGGTGATTGTAAACATGCTCGCATTGTGCCACAACTTGTGCACGCACTTCAGTTACGCAGTCACAAAATTTGGGCGAACATGGTGAATTTTGGCATGCACGTTATGCGCGCATCGACGTGCGCGTGACTTGCGCGCACGAATTGTTATCTGGGTTATTATCAATTCATTTTTAAATGAGTGGCATTGTTTTTAAATAGTAGAATCACATTGACCGAATCAATCACATTTTATTAATCATTTTTCGTAATAAATATTAGATTATGTCTAGTTTCAGTGTTCTAGTACAATCAATATAAAATATTCACTTCAAATTCAACTAATCTGAATCAATGTCTTAACATTTATTTGAGGTTAGAATAGAATATCATTCCATTTTCTCATAAGAAAAATTTTATTAAAATAATTTTTGACTTTTGTTCTATGATAAATTTTTTCTCCTTAATATAGACTGTCAATGTTTACTTCATACTGTAAATTTCATTCAAGTTTTTTAAATGTAAAAAGGTAAACAATGTACATACCGATACCATAACATTGCCAGCAGGATCCTTCACTTTACGTTTCCAAACTGTATCCTCAAGTAAAAAATGTACTTCACATACCAGCATTCCCGGCTTTAAAATGTACTCTTTCTTGGGAATCGCCTTTTCCCAAGCTAACCATTTTTTTGCTTCAAATGGATCCGTAAAATGATGACACTTTTCTTTATTAGGGACATCGTACCCGGAATTACAATTCGGTACGATTTACCTGTGTACAACCATTTTCAATTCGTGAAAACTTCCACGAAATAATAATAATACATTTTTTGAAGTGAAATCATGCAATTATTTTCAATATAAAATATTTTCAATATAAAATATTTTCAATATAAAATATTTTCAATATAAAATATTTTCAATAATAAATGTTACTATTCTCATATTCTCTAATAAGGGACAGTGTTAAATTGTATAGAGGCAGAAGAGGCCCTATCTGTCGGACTTTTTTGGTACTACCACTTGGAAGTTTATATTTACGGGTCTTTTTTCAAGGAGTCGGATAGAGCCGGTGAAAAGAATAATATAACCTCAATTCATGTGCAATTAAATTAATTGTTAAGTAAACAATTGAATTGTTAAATTAAGGTTATATTATTGTATTGTTACGAATATCACGTGGGCGGCAATATTTGTACCGCGTGATTTGTACAAATGTTCATACTAGCGCCACGCACGGGAAGTTCAGGCGTGGTACTTCGCGAAAAATATGCTCGTTTTTCGTTACATTACTTTCGTCTCCTTTATGTCTATTCTCCATGCTCGTAGTCATAGACCTTGGAAAAAATGAATGATTTCCAAACAGTTACTCGTCGCAAATCTAGAAAAAAAATTAGGAATAAAAGTTTCAGTTCAAGCCTGCAACATTCATATGCTGAGGAAAACTTTAACACGGACGATCTTATTCGGTATGTAATTATGATATGGATCATCTCATAGGACAGAATCTGTCCAAAAGCGGGTAAACTCGGGTTCAAGCTGAATCAACAGTCTAGTCATCTGGTCCGAAAAATGATGCAAATCAAAAGATTAATAATGGGCCAGGTTCTGTGAACAAGATTTTGTCCCGGAACACAGAAATATTTATGGGAAAAGGTGGAAAATATCACATGACAGTGGATTGGTGCTTTCCTGTGCATTTCAGAGGTATAAGTTTTCTTACTTAAATTAAATTAGAGAAAATTCTCCATAAAACTAAAAAAAAAGTTGTACCATTAATAGTCTAGGAGTTACACCCTTTCAAATAACCTTGATTTTTTCAATTTTTTGTCAAAAATCACATGTTATTTTTGGTTTCTTTGTAGCTCGGATCCTGATGGCCAGATCTAAAAATGGGCAAGATTATGGTATCCGTGGCGACTAAGTTTTGAAGTGGACTCCTGTAGGATTTTAGCTGAAAAGCACGAATCGAGATGTCGATTTCAAAATGTTCAGATCTGCTTTTCTCGCCAAAAATCCTATCGAAATCGATATTCAGAAATTATGTTAATCAAAAACAAGTCAATAATTTTAGAATAAAAATTTGATATATCGAAAACTATTCGAGATATCGATTTAAAACTTTCATATTCATATTTCTCGCGAAAAATCCTATAGGAATGAATCCACGTTAAAACTTCGTCGCCGCTGATATCGTAATCTCCCCTAAAAATGGTCAACACATGAATTAAAGTAGACGTAAATACCTGTAATTAAAAAAAAAGTATTCTCCTACATACAATAGATCGCGAGTTAGCAACAGGGTTGGTCAATTACGCATATCTTTGGCATTTTCTACGTATAATACGTTTTTGGCGTAATATACGTCGCAAACAGTAGAAAACCTCGAAAACTCCTGTAAGTTACGTTTCCAAGATGGCTCACTTGCAAAATCAGTGTCATCACTGTTGACAAGTATATAATGTCATTTTTAAATATACCCTAATAGCATGGAACGTTTGATTAACGTGCATTTAACGTCATTAACGTCATTTTTGAGTTCTGAGTACCGTATATACTACATTATAATATTGTATCTATATCATAAACTGACATTAATTTCGACTTATCACTCACGGTTTATCGGATATCCATTGACAATAATAACAATAACGATAATTTATTCTTTGAACGTTCAAGTGGAATGTTCCCAAGTGGCGGACATTTTACACACTCAGGGAACGTTCCGAAAGTTCCTGCGGAACGTTCCAGGAATGTTCCTAGAATGTTCCCTGCTACTAGGGTAATAATTATTTATGATTCTGTAGAATGTGTTATAGTAATTGAAAAAAATAATTATACTTGGGCTGGGAGGAAACACCCAACATCATAGTCTAATCCCATGGAAGGATTTGTTTTTCGAGCGGAAGAGAGGACAGAAAACTTTCGTAAAGTGTCATTTAATTCTTTCGATAGTAATTATTATGGATCAAAATGCATAGTATTATATAGTATGTATTTATGGAAGGGTGTCCTTATTTATAACTTTAAACTGCTTTAACATTTATTCGAATTTAAAGAATTTTTAAATATTTGTATTTGGCACGAGATTTACGAGACGTATAAAAAAAATAATAAAACACGAATCGATGAACAGAAAAATGTGAAAATGTATCTAGCATTCTAGATTCTGCAGTATTGTGAATTACACTATAAAAAATCATGCACAAGTGAGCATGTTTTCCTTTCTGGACTTTTATGAGTTTTTAGGACAATTGGTCCCATATTTTTTCTTTACCCTACCGATAAAAATCTCAGAGTATTCTCCGGCGAAATAGCCTGGCTGCTTTGAGACTATCGGCAGGTTCGATTTGAGTGATTTAGTGTTAGAGAAATTTCGGTCCTTTTGAATTCGTCACGTACCGGGCGGGCAGTTATTTACGTCAGGTACTCTATTGAGATAGCCTTCCTGCTTGTTGTTTATGATCGAATTCTTATTTCAATTTCAGGCTATCTGCTTGTTATTTATGATCGTATTTTTATTTCAATTTCGGAAAGGACATTTTAAAGCCTTCAGACCATTTAAACGAGCTACTTGGACCTTTAAATATATCTACCTCAGTGCCTGCGGAAAATTTCTCAGAGCTTCTCAGAGCCTTGAGAACCTTTAGCATATAATCTAAGATTTCTATCCTTAGAGTAGGTCTACACCCTAGATACATTTTTTTACTTTTTTACTGAATTAAAAAGTTGAAACGCGAAAACGGCAACCACGACCCACATAAAGAAAAATAGATTATTTGAGGTATTTTTCGATATTAACGCATTCGCACTGAAAATTTTCATTCGAACGTAATTTACATCAAAGTATATAGAAAACTAGAGAGATAATATATACGTAGAAAATCACGTATAATACGCGGAGTATTCTACGTCACTAACCCTGGTCAGCACTCGTTGAAGGTGATTCATTTCCACCTGAATTTACATTTAAATGCCCAGAATTCCGTTTTCTGTAAGTAGCTCGTTTCGGGGTTGTCCCAAACGAATGTTCCTAGAGAATGAATACAAGAGGACATCCATGAAGTGAGTAATTTTCAAACAACACAACTTGCGGGGTTCCAGTTTAAAAATAAACAGGTATGTTTAGAAAACTTACTCGTGACCTATTGGAGGTAGAAACATTATTTTTTGTTAACTTACGCAGAATTAAGTCTTCTTGTATTCATTGTCTAGGAACTTTCTTTTGTGACAACCCCGAAACGAGCTATTTACAAAAAACTTAACTCTGGACATTTACCTGTAAATTCAGGTGGAAATTACAGTCATTTCCGTTTGCTTTAATTCATCTGTTGACCATTTTTAGATTTGCCATCAGGATTCCAACTACAGATGAGCCAAAAATAACTTGTGATTTTTGACAAAAAACTGAAAAAAATCGGGATTTGAATGGATGTAACTCCTAGACTGTTAGTGGTAGAACAACCTTTTCATTTAGTTTTGCGCAGAATTTTACACTACTTTTATTTCATTAAGAACACTTTTACCTCTTAAATACACAAGAAAGCACCAATCCACTGTCATGTGATATTTTTCACCTTTTTCCCGAAAATATTCCCGTGTTCCGCGACAAAACCCTGTTCACAGAACCTGACCCATTATTATGCATCCCTGAACGAAGTACTTGAGAAAAAAATAACTCCTTTAAAAATTATCGGATAGAAGTACCATACTGTAAAAAAAGCTTTGGTGATATTTACAATCAGCTAGTAATTATACGTGCAGTGTGTTTTTAAATTAGATTATGTCACCTGATTAATTTACGGTAGTACAGTAACTATTTGCAATCTACTGTGATGTCACTTCAGGTCAAAATTTGAAGAAAAGGAAGGTCGTTCTATTTGCAGTCGACTGTAAAGTTACTATGGCCAACGATGGAAATTATTCGATTGGCGTGGGACGTAGTAAATAATTATTTGCAGGTCTTAAATCAAGACAAGGGAGTGCAAATCAAGCCAAACGAGCTTGGAAATTTATGAAAGGTTATTTTATAAAAATGCTATTATATATAATTTACTATATATATATTCCTCTAGAATCTAACCGAAGGGCCTATGACAAAGCCACCGAACACGTCCTCGGGTTGCGGATAGAGGGTCTCTGTACCAAGGGTTTCTGCTGAATATGGTTACAAAAATAAATAGGCAGTCGCGGACAATAGTCCAGGGGTGGTCCCCAAGGAATTAACTCCCAAGCGGAGGTGTGAAAACCGTGCCGAAAGCTGAATGGCACCTGGGTGAAGTGTCTAGAACGGTGACTCAGGGATACCGGACGACCTTTCAGAGTACACAGCCTTATCCTTGCACGCGGGGCTCTACAAGGATGAAGAATGCCTTTCCTTAGCTTCTTGTGGGAACGACAATGACAACACCAAACATAGTTGTAGTAAGTGCGGTTTAAACCAAGAGAACGCACAACGCTTCCGACAATGGGTCGGCCAACAACGCCGACCAGTCTAGAGCTGGGGGAGCCAATGAAAATGGATACAATGCGATGGATCGGCGGAATCTCGGGACCATTAGGTGGACTAAGCGACTAAATCACGACTTGCTATAGTGCTACGATGCGAGTGTGGCCCCTGCACGGGGTTACATGGCACGGCGGCATGCTCTGTGGTGCGAGAAACACCCGAAGCTATCGCACTTTTCGCAGCAACGTCTGCGAAACCATGCCGAACTACTCCGAAAAAGGGGCTATATAAGCGGAACGCCTACTCTACCACAGCTAGAACAAGCCGGCAACAGAGAAAGAGCGGCGACAATAAGATCAACCGCGGGCAGGCATCCAATAGAGGAAGAGCGATGCCTTATGACCCGGAGTAACATCAACACTTGCCATAAAGATAGGCTGGGCAAGACAGTACGCGTCTCGCATTCAGTGTGTGATTGACTCTAGAGCAGAGGGAGAGATGGGTCAGAGAAAATCAACAGTTTCTCTCTGACCCATCTCGAGAAGGTCGAAGTATTTTGGAGAAAAGTCTACGAAGTGCAGCGTAGACTGGACGAAGACTCAGAAAATATAAATAGCTTCAAGGAGATGTGTGATGCCCTCATAACACCTGATCAAGAATGCCCACCCATCATTACCGAGGAGATGAAAAAAGTATTAAAAGGGATGAAGAACTATTCCGCACCGGGAACAGATTGTATCAAAACCTTCTGGTGGAAGAAGTTTCCTTCAACCCATCAGCATTTGGCCCGTATTTTAACCTCAATATAAAGTTGGAAGAACAGATTTCGGAGTGGCTGGTCGAAGGGCGTACAATACTGCTACCGAAAATAGGCAACTTAGCTGACCCGAAGAATTACAGGACAATCACTTGTCTGAACACACTTTATAAGATATTCACAGCTGTCCTAAATGATAGGGTTGTTTGGGCAATTGAACCTGTGTGGCAAGAAACGTATGAACAACGATCTTGAAGGTTCATCCGCAAATAGTTGGGTGCATAGAGAGATTGATGCCGCTTTTGAAAACCAGATTTACTGTATTATCTGGAAAAAATCGTATGACAACTAACAAGGTCACCTTTCAGAGAGGTGTCTTTCAGGGCGACACCATGAGGCCACTCCTCTTTTGCCTAACATTATTGCCACTATTTCTAGCACTTCGCCATTCCCAGGGTACTTTTGCGGCAAACCTGCAAATCGAAAGTACGAAGTCAATCATGTACTTTACATGCATGTACGTCAGATTTATGCTAAAAACAAAGAGCAACTTCATCTAGCTCTAGGGATTGTCGAACCATACACTAAGGAAATAGGAATGACATTTGGATTGGACAAATGTGCCAAGGTCTATTTGAAGGGAGGACAACTAAATGGCATCCCTGAAGCTCCTGAGCTCGTCGATAGGAGCGCTATACGACACCTTTGCGTTGGAGAGACTTATACGTATCTGGGCGTGCCACAGAGCCGCATTCAGGATGTGACATCTATAAAGGATACTCTCTGAAGCAGATACAAAGGTCTTGTCGGGTAGATTTGATCTTCCGAATTATCGGCGAAGAACAAAGAATCTGCAACGGTCATGCTTGCCGTTCCGATACTACTCTATTCATTTGGAGTGGTTCCGTTACACATCTGAAACATATCTCAATAGAAAAACTAATGTCCCTAGCCCAAATAGTTTCTCCGCTAGGCATGCTAACAGGGCCATTTTAAGTAAAAAGGGCTACATTTTCATGTTTTCGCGTAGAAACCCTAATAGCATGGAACGTTCCCGGAATGTGTAAAATGCCCGCTGCTTGAGAAAGTTCCTGGAATTTTCCACTGTGACCTAAGGGGAACCTTCCGCTATTGTTATTTTTAATAATAATGATCTCTTAAAACCATAACAGATAGGTAAAAATGGATATCATGTTTGAGTTATAACTACCGCATATACTACAGTGATATGATATCCATATCATAAGCTGGCATCGACTTTGACCTGTAACTTACGGTTTCCACGATTTTTACTGTTAATAGTAACAGGAATAGTGCTAATTAAGTGCTTGTATATTCTGCAAAAGCTAAATTTTGTGCCTGATAATTTTGACCAAAAACATGTACTAATGGTGGATTCATGTGACTGGTATATGAAACTCAGCAACTTTTCATTATATCAAGTTTTCCTTTGTGTAGGAATTAATGCTAATTAAGTGCTCTGGATTTATGCAATTCAACAAATACGGGCCCTTCTTTTTTTTACCAAAAAACGTGTAGTAATGCAGTAATATCGGGCACAAAATTAAATTTTTGCTTAATATATAAGCACTTAATTAGCACTAAATTACTGTCCAAAGGATAATTTGATACCACTAATATTTTCCGAGGTTCACATACCAGAGTCACCTGAAGCCAGAATTTTTACAGGTTTTTGGTAAAAAAAATGCCCGGATCTTTTGCATTTCACAAATTCAGAGCACTTGATTAGCACTAGATTCCTTCGCAAAGGAGAATTTGATACCACTAATAGTTTCCGAGTTTGTATTAAAAAAATGTGCCCGGATTTTTTGCATTGCACAAATCCATAGCACTTAATTAGCACTAAATTCCTGCGCCAAGCAGAACTTGAATCCACTGATAGTTTCCGAGTTTCACATACCAGAGTTACTTGAAGCCAGCATTACTACACGTTTTTGGTGAAAAAAATGATCCCGGATTTTTTGCACCTCACAAATACAGAGCACTTAATTAGTACTAAATTCCTGCCCAAAGAAGAACTTTATATCATGAATAGTTTCCGAGTTTCTCATACCAGAGTTATCTGAAGCCAGCAATACTACACGTTTTGAGCAAAAAAAGCCCCGAATTTTCTGCAAGGCATAAATCCAGAACAATTAATTAGCACTAAATTGCTGCTCAAAGGAGAATTTGATACCACTAATAGTTTCCGAGTCTCGCATACCGGAGTTGTGGCTTCACCTGAAGCTAGCATTACTACATATTTTCTATCAAAATTACCGGGCACAAATTTTTTTTTTGGTGCATAAATAAGTTCTAAGTAAGCACTAAATTATGGCAGAGTGTCCATATCGATATGACAATATTGTAATTCCAACTTCCGGGACCTAATTTATGATTGGAACGTTCCAAAGCGGCGGACATTTTACACGTTCCGAAAGTTTCTTTGGAGCGTTCCGTTGTATTCCGTGGTCATATGCATTTATGTAAAGTAAAATTGCTCCCATTGATAAACCTGAAAATTAATTTTTGTGGGAGTTATGGAGGGGGAGGAAAAGAACAGTGGTTTGTTTCGAAATCGGCTTAACCGATTTGATGAACGAAATACATGTTGGACATACTAATTGGCTCGTAAGTTTAAGCGCGCCTTGGTCGCGCGCCTTGTACTGAATTATGCATTTTCCTCACGCTACATTTTCTGCCTTTGTACTTCCTCAGCATTCGTCTGCAGACCTTTTAGAATTAAAGATCAAGCATCGGCAACTGTAATTTGGGGATTTTGAATCCCGTATTGTGAAAGCTACAATAACTTGATCTCTATTTTATCGAATGAATATTATATTGATTTATGTACCTTGGCCTGGGAATGCTTATTTAGATATTGCAAAATAATCTACACGTTTTGTTTTTCATTATTCCTTTAATATTTGTTTGTTATTATGCACTAATTTTTATTCTCAGCTACCGTAAAAAATGTATTATTTCAATCAATTTATACAGTCTGTCAAGTTAAAGCGTGGGTGGCTTTACTCGCAGTCGGTAAGGTGTATCGACATGATTTTGGTGTCAAAATATTAAGAAGAGCTCCCT
>NC_046659.1:8348632-8350043 GCF_010883055.1 Belonocnema kinseyi | reverse complement strand
ACGCCAATTAGCACAAATGGTAAGTTCCGACAGTGCCTACAAGTGTGCCTACTGGCCGCTAAATGGCAATACCGGTTTCATATGTATACACCTGGTAAAGATGAGAAGAAATTTTCAGAAGAGGGGGGAAGTAAGCTGGTTAGGAAGTGTGATGGGAGCAGGAGAACAGACGTAGGGGTGCGAAGATGGAGGTGGAAAGGGTAAGGTATTTTAGAAAGAATGGATTGCAGATGAATGAAGTGAGAAGGATGCACGAAGAAGGAAGGTATACGAGTTGGTTCAAAAGAATGGCATGGCGAAAGAGAAGGCAAAATGAAAGGAGAGAATAAGAGAGTCAAGGTCTAACGGGAACTATGAGTGGATTATGCCAAGGGAGAGAGCGCAATATCTGTGTGAGAAAGGAGAGCAAGGAAATAAGGAACTTGTAGCGAGAATCAGATGCGGTTGCATGGAGTATTTTAATATATTCTGGCTTTCTACAGAAAAGAGAATGTGTGAATTGTGCGGGAAGGGGGACGCAAAACTTGAGCACTAGTTGGAGGAGTGTGAAGAGGTGAAAAGGAGTGGAATAAACATGGAGGTATTGTTTCATGAAAGGGGGACAAAAGGGCAGTAGCATGGGTGAAGGGGGCGTTGGGTAAGATGGAAAAGGAGACAAGGAAGGAGAAATAGGAATGAATAAGGAAATATTGTAAATAGGAGAGGAAGTAGGTATAAGAAAACTGTAAATATTGTAAATAGTAGATGTATTCGGTGTTAGCCAAGGAGGCAGAGACTGGCAATGCGAGGCAGACCAAGAAACTAGCGACTCTGTCCCACATGTAACCTGTCTGTAACAGAGGAAATTCCTCATTTGCTAAATGTTTTTCCTGCCTATTCTGACTCAAGAATAACAATCTTAGGTCAACTAGCAACCACGACAGTCAATAGACATTATTCGCTGAGTATTTTAAACTCTAATTTTCCACACGAGTAGCGCAAAGTAGCATTGTACGTCCGTCAGATTCTACAAATAAAAGCATTCATTCTGGAAACGTGAATGTCTTGATACGCTTAAATAATTTCTCTCTTTTAAAGTTTGAGTAAATTACTTCTTTCTATTCTGCTGCTTAATCTGGCTACACATGATTACTTTTTGTTTATATATGAATCTTAAATAGCTATTCATTTGTATCGACCTTAGGTCGAAAAAGCAAAATTTACAAAAATAATTATTATAATAATAATAAAGATGTGCTAACTCTAGAACATAACCTTAACATTTTTTCTTAAAGTCAAACCTTTTTTAAACTGTAATTTTCTTCAAAAAATTATTTATTATATTCTCATCAATGAGAAGGAATTGGTTTTATTTGAAAAATAATGTTCACGTATTCCATCAAATGTCGAAGTTCTGAGGCCCCCTGAGTGT
>NC_046659.1:8347837-8348622 GCF_010883055.1 Belonocnema kinseyi | reverse complement strand
AAAGAGCTAGTTCGTTAGCCAGCTATTTTGGATCAAAATTCAGAAAGTTGGAGCACCTAAAAAAAAATTTGAGACCATTTTTCTCAACATTTCAAAATTCTATGCACGGCTATTCGTGATACGAAAAAATGTCAACAATTTGTTGTTTTAATGGTAAAAAATAACATCCAAAATAAAAAAAAATTATTTTTGGACAAACGACACAATCTATGAAAAAATTAATAGACAAAGATTGATCACGCAAAAAATATATACACATTTGTTGTTTGTTATTTTTTTTATAGGATGCGTCTTTTTTGTTTGAATCGCAAAAGATAACCTTGAAAATAAACAAATTAAGCTTTTGGAAAAAGGACACAAAGTACAATAAAGTGTAAATTAACAAAATTGTTTTTTTATATAGATCTCTTTTTCAAGAACAAATTTTACTTTTTTAATTATAAAAACAAGACAATGAAACACATTTTTCAATATCAGTGCATATTATGAATATTCGTAATACAGTCTGTCAAGTTAAAGCGTGGGTAACTTTTTTGGTAAAATATTTTATTTAAACGCATGTTTCTACATGGAATTACATTTGTCAAGGTGTCGGGCAAAATGCTTTTCTGTTTGTATTTTGTCCAATCACCGCCGGAGTCGATGATGGCCTGGCACCTCGAAGGCATGCTTTCGACGAGTTCTTCCGCGTACTCTCTCGGCAGAGACCTCCAAATCCGACGAATTTGTAGACACAGCTGCTTCAATGTGTGTACCTTTCTTCCACGAAGCTTCAGCTTGACGAA
>NC_046659.1:8335690-8347737 GCF_010883055.1 Belonocnema kinseyi | reverse complement strand
GAACAGCGCTTCACTTCTTACGAAAATGTTGGAAAATGGCTCGATGACTGGTTTGCTTCAAAAAACGAAGACTTTTTTTGGAAAGGTATCCATAAATTGCCAGAGAGGTGGACAAAATGTGTAGCCAGCGAGGGCGCATACGTTGAATAAAATATTTGTTATCATTCTCTTGAAATAAATGTGTTTTTTTCTTAAAAAAATACCGGTTTCATATGTATACACCTGGTACACGCTCGACTTCCCGTTATAATCCCCAAAACTCGTTCTTGCTGTCTCCCTCCTGACAATATATTTGGGCTTATTCCTTGCCAACCCCAGTGTTCGTTTTACATACCTCTTCTGTATCCTATTTACCTTCTCACTTCCCTTTCACCCCCACACCTCCACTCCGTAAAATAAGACACTCATCACTAGCGAATGAAAAATTTCATTCTCCTTACAAAATCATCTTTGAACAACTTCTTCCCCAGCCCCCACACCTGTTTCATCACCAAATTTGCCCTTATCACACTCTCTTTTATATGACCATCCACTCCCTCATTCCTCCGAAACAGGAAGCCCAAGTACACAGACTCTTTCACCTCTCATACCGTTTTTCCCTTCCACTTCCGCTCCCCTCCCTTATCTTTCCCACCTAATCCCTGAACACCATAAACTTCGACTTGTCCGCATTTAACTCTAACCTATTTTTGTCCAAGTATCTTCTCAACCTTTTCATAATCTTTTTTAAAGCCTCTTCGTTTTTTGCTAGCAGCACTATGTCATTTGCATATGCGAGTGACCATATCCTGACTCCTCCTACCCTAACTCCTCCTACCACTCCGGCCTCTAGCATTCTTTCCGTATCCGCGACTAAAATTGCAAAAAGCGTTGGGCTAAGCGGGCACCCTTGTCTCAACCCCCTATCCACCCAGAAACCCTCTCATCCTATCTTTCTTCTCCACGTATACGTGCCTTAACCTGTTGATCAGGCCTCTCTCCTTCTTTCTCTACTTCTCGCCCTAAAGCCCGCCTGCGTCTCCGGCAATATTCCTTTCCCCTCTACATCCTTCCGCAGCCTATCTGCCAACACCATCGCGTATCTTTTGTACGCCGTATTCGTTAGCGTAATTCCTCTATAATTTTCTTGCCTCTCCCTATCCCCCTTTCTTATACAGTGGTACGATCAACCCCTCCCTCCACGCTCTTGGAAATCCCTCCCCCTCTATACTTTTCTCAATAACCCCTTCAGCCTCTCCCTTATCTCTTGTGTACTAAACAGCCACGCTTCGTTCTCTATCCCGTGCAGCCTTGCTGCCTTAGATTTTTTTCACTTCCTTATCTACTTCTCTATCTCCTCTATCTTCCAGTCCTTTGTCCTTTTCCTGCTCTTTCTTCTTACACATCACCATAAACTCCTTCCACATTTCTACGTACTTTTACCGTTTTGCCATTCCTTCCTTCCACTCCCTGTACTTCTTTTTCACCTTTCTCTTCATCATTTTGCATTTCCTATCCTAGAACGATTTTACCATTCCTTTCTTCTTCCTAAAATACCTTCTTTTGCATACACCCTTTCACTTTCTCTTTCAGATCGTCCCATATCTCGTCGAACGACTCCTCCTGAAAGCTTACGTTGCCCAACTGCTCCTGATATTTCTCTATCGCCTCTCTCGTCCCTTGTCACCATAATATTCGCCACCGCCCAGCCTCTGTCCTCCATCCAGTCTCTTAAAATCTCCCCCTTTTTATTTTTTATCTTATCCTTCGATTTTTTTTCAAAGCTTTCCCCTGCATGGTACAGCCTCCCCCCTAATTCTCGCATTAAAGCACCCCCATCCCAGTACCGCCATACCCTCATCTCTCTCTCCTAGTAGGTCTTCCACCCTTTCTTTAATCCTTTCCATCCCATCCCTATTGCACACAGTCACAAACTTATACCTTACCCCTCCTATCTATACTGCCCTCATTTGCACGTCCTCCCCCTCTCCCTCTCCATGAAGTTCTTCCTCTAATCCATCCCTAATCCCTGTTATGATTCCCCTACTAGCCCTTCCTTTCCTCTTTCCTCTAACCGCCTCCTGTGGCCTCCACCTATACCCCCTTGGTAACTTTGGCTCTACTGTATCCCATTCGTTTCTGTCTAACCCATGTCTCTACCAGTCGAATCACATCAAATTCTTGAACATAACTGCAGAAACCCTCATCTTTCTTCTTTACCCCTGCTGTGTTCCAGTACAGCACCTTTAATACTCCTCCATCCTGCTTTACTCCCACTCCTATACTTCCAACAAAACAAATTCCCCTGCCGTCCTTCAATACCTCCTTCTCCATGTCCCATACCCACATTTTCTCATCTAGTTTTATTTTCCGATACCCAGCTTCGCCGTTCTCCCTTCACACCTATTCTTCCTAACCCTGTCATTTAGCATTCTCTGCACATCCCTTCCCTTCCTCGTCAAATCTTGATCGATGAAAAAATTCTTGTTCTTTATCCAATTTTTTTTACGCATTACCACAAATTTTTCTTCCCAGCTTTCTAATTCCACCTCCGCCACTTCCTTCGCAGAATCCAAGTCCAGCCGAATTTGCTGCGAGTTACTTAGAGTGAACATATTTTTGAGCTAGATAACCAAGTTGCATTTCGGGTTGCAATAAGGTTTTAACGTCATTTCCTTCAATTCAAGAAAGCATCTTTTAGGATACAAATCATCAGGCATATCCAGCAACCTCGACAACCATCTTAGCGCTGACTTAAATATATCATGAGCTAACTGTAATCTACCTGTCGCTAAGCGTGAGGCTACAAAAAAGGATCATCTTAGTTTGCAAGTCAATAGATTTAGACGCAAATACATGGACGACCTTTGTTGTACTATAACTTTTGATTTTGCTTCGTTGACCTTTAAAAAGTGTCTTATAGTATTGGGCGATAAGCTTAATTTTTGCTTGTAAGTCAGCCTGAGAGTAAGCAAATATCTTCTGGATCATATATGAAAAGTGCAAAAAGGAGAGGACTAAGGATCTAACTCTGAAGCACCTCACAAGATACCTTTACTGACGAAGGCAGACACTCGTAAGTGCGAATGGACATGTTAGTGTTAACATAGAAATTTTTTATAATTGGTAGAAGTTTAGTGGACATTTTTGAGCTTTTTGTTGGCTCCTGACCCATTTTTTTGAAAAATTAAAATTTTTGAAACCTATATCCTTATAGGAAATTCAATTGCGCATCTTTTTTTCCCTTTGTAAAATGTTGTCACTTTTTTAGTTTCCAAAATAAATGCAAAAAGCATAGTTTTTGAGAAACGACGATTTTCAGTGTTTTTTAAAATTTAACTCGTTCTAAATCCAAGAGTTTTCAATATTTTGATTTCAAACTTGAAACAATAATTTATTAGACTATTATGAAACTGTTAGTGATGTCAGAATTAATATTTATTTGATAAAGATTAAAATTAAGTGGAAAGGTTAATTCTTACTGCTATGTGACTATTCTTACTCTTATGTGACTCATTCTATTTTCCGAGGCAATATTTTGTTACAATAAAATAAACATATTTCTTAGGAATATTTTCTTGGTATTTAAATGCATGAAATTACAATTTTTAAAATTATTATAATTAAAGAACTTATGATGAAAAATATAAGTTTTTGTGTGCAGACCTTCAGGAAAGTGTTACTGCGGCTCGCCTTTCTCAGAAACGCCGCTGAGTCCTACATTTTTGTCCGCGCGGTGTGTCGAGCAAAAACATTAAAACATCGTAGTTTTTCAGCAGCTGGTCCAATTGACGTAAAATTGTATAAAAAACTTATTTGGGCCCTTATGAACATTTCATCCCCTGCAAGTTTGGTCTAGCTTAAAATTACGTCGATAGACTTTGCGATTTAATATATTCAAACGATATTTATGAAACTATTAAGAATAAAATTATTAACTTTTTTTTATACAAATAAATATTAATTTTGATATCACTAACAATTTCATAATAGTCTAATAAATTATTGTTTCAAGTTTGAAGTCAAAATATTGAAAACTTTCGGATTTAGAACGATTTAAATTGAAAAAAAAAAAAAATACTGAAAATCGTCGTTTCTCAAAAATCATGCTTTTTGCATTTATTTTGGAAACTACAAAAGTAAAAACTTTTTACAAGAAGAAAAAAAGATGCGCAATTGAATTTCCTATAAGGATATAGGTTTCAAAACTTGAAATTTTAATTTAAAAAAAAAATGGGTCAGGGGCCAACAAAAAGCTTAAAAATAATTTTATACCCCCTTATACGATGCGGCGGTTCAATTCTGTTGCATTTTGTCATCATCCGAAGTAGAATTTTTTCCAATGGTAACACTCACAATTCATTCTTGTGGGAGTTATGGAGGGCGAAATAAAAATAAAAAAGTTAGTTTCACTTAATAAGTCTTGAATTATATTTCTGCAGAATGATTTGAAGGGGTGCACAGTGGGCCAGGAGACCCCGTTTCGTGACAAAAAGTCTAATTTTTGATTTTTTTTATTAGTACAAAAGAGTCGGGCCATTCTAATAAGTGATAATTAATATATCAGTTCCCTAAATTATTTGTTAATTTATGAAATCCTGCTCTATTGATAAACACGCAAAGTTTAATTTTTATTAATTCTTCATGTGCTTTCCTTTTAAATATTTTATGGTAATAGATCCGTTATTTGTTTTTAAATTGTTATTTGTTCCTTATTACCCTTACATATACACGAGTTAAAAAAAGTTTGTAAACTGAATAACAAAAAATTTGTAGCTGAAATTCTGCAACATTGATGTTAGCAAATATTAGACCCGCCATTTTTTTTTAGAATTCCAACGTCATATTTGAAATCAGCGCCCTAGAAACCCCCTAGATACCACGTTTCAAGTAGGATCAAAACTTTTTTTTTAAATACTCGTTCGTCATATGAGGCGTTCTCTAGAAAAACGGCTCAAGTCAATTTAGGTAGTTTCTAAAATTTATGAATTATCACATCGTTGCGCGCCTCTATTACGCGTATGTAAAGTAATCAGTTTAAAATAAAATTTCTGCAATACTATCACTTTATCCTACGTTACGTAGCTTTTTGAAGATTTTGGCAGTCCTTCACCGTTGAAACGGCTTAAGTATTAAGTGGTTATCACGCAGATAAATATTAATATTTAATGTTTAATTCTCTCCGACCTGTCGCAATTAATTATTGGATACTATAACTTTTAAGTGAAACATAATAAAGTACGCAAAAATTTAAAAAAACACTCATCAAATACTGTACATTCTTAAAATGTAATGATCTCAAAACGACATTTTTCGGCTTAAGCCGTTCTTAGAGTTCGAGTTCGAGAGATGTGTTTTTCGACTTTTAGCCACGGAACGGGGTCTCCTGACATACTGTGCCATTTAGTCTGTATAGTCTTTAAGAAATTCTTTTATTCTCTGAAGATAATACAGATTCATTGTCAAATTTGACTTGTAACACCTAGCATAGTAATACGCGTATTTCTAAAAAAGGATTCTTCTTTCGAACTCTCTAATAGCTCAATGCGAAAGCACCCGACCGCCAATCGGAAGTTCTGTGATTCTATTACCAGCGGAGCGAAAGAAAACTTTTTTTCAGAAAAATGTAATCAAAATTTTTTAAAGTTATAGCTCTATCCAAATCGGGCCCGGAGATCCGAAATCTTGGCCAAAAACCAAGTAGTGAATTTCAATAAATCAATATAAATTAATACACATTTTTTCGGTTGTATTTTTGAATCAATAAATGACATTTTGCGCATGTTCATTTGTGTAATGAAAACTTACTAGAATCGTAGCTGTGCGCATTCGTTCGTTCTCACTTGTATGGATATATTCAATCCGTGATCTCCACTTAGGCATCTAGACGTACTGCGCTTGGGCTAGGTCGCTTAGAAGGAATAGGACGCGACAACCCCTTACCATGACAATAATTAGCCGCGCCGTGTTCCTCTTACGGATAGCTAGCGCAAGCGTATTATCTCTACATGCCAAAGTTGGGGCCACTGATTGAATATGTCCATGCAAGTGGGAACGAACGAATGCGAACAGCTCTGATTCGAGTAAGTTTTCTTTTAAACAAGGGAAAATGCGCAAAATGACGCAAGCCAGTCTTAAAGCACATATTCTAGTAAAAAAAAGTTACCTCATTTTTTTTATTTGGGAGTGTTGAAAAAAGTTGCAGAGATACGAAATGGCGCCCACATGAAAAAAATATCACTTTATTTGTGAGTCACAGAAATTCCGATTGCCGGTTGGGTACTTTCCCATTATGCTACTAGAGAGATCGAAAGAAAAATCCTTTTTCAGAAAAAACGCGCATTATTATTCCATACTCATTCTCCTTCTATTCTAGAAGGTAAGCAAGAACGGGAAATTTGCGCAAAATATTCGTATAAAAATGTTCCTTAGAGTGCGTTCTCTAGCCGTGGATGACTTTACACGGTAGACGGCTCAGTTGAAGGTGAAGGTCTCACCTCGGGACACTTTTGAGAGCAACCAACCTTAGTACAATGTTAGGAAGAAAAGTGTTGACGGACCAGATGAAGTGATTCCAAAACAACAGCCTTTTGCATTTTGCTTGCGACGGATTGAGTCTGATAGTGGCAAGCCAGGATTTTTTTTGAGTTGGCTAAGCAATGAAGCTTTAATACCTCCAAGGCAGCAGATTGTGAGAACCACAATATGCACTTTGTAATTGTGGTATATTTGTACTATACATTGATACAGCTGTGGATAATTTTCAAGTCCAAAGAAGTACCGGCTCATAGCTTGTTAAACAGCAGCTTCAAGCTATTCATTGGCATCCTCAAGGAGAGGCTATGAACCCTTTAAGTGCATTGGGGGTTGGACACACCAAAAAAATTCAAATACTCAGACGACGTACAAAATCTAACAAAATTGAGTAAGTGTCGCCGTCTAACACTAATTAATATGACTGACTTCAAGCTAAGTAGGTAGAGAGAGCTCGCCAAGGGGTAGTGTACAAGCAGCAACTGCTCAAAGTAGACGTCTCAAAAAGGTTGGGTGTCAAACTCCCACAGTGCACATAGTAACCAAAAAAGTGATTTTGGAGCGAACATTTGACTGAAAAATTATGAATACAAAACGATCAGCCGGTGAAAATCCGTCAATTGTAACGTCAGAAACCTATGAAAGATGTTTAATATGCCCCAAGAAGGAAGACAGAAAACCTCAAACTCGTTGCGGCTCTTGCATGCACCCGATGTGCAACGAACACCATACAAGTCTTTGCACTGACTGTACGGGTATAGAATCAAATATAAGCATAACAATGATATGCACATAATTTTTTATAATCCCGTTTTGTACTTTAATGTATTTTTTACTATTTCTATGTTTCTTCATTAAATAGATTGAATAAATATGTAAAAAACTTGATCATTCATTTAGCCTTTTTTACCATAAAAATTGATTGTTCGATTTGGCAAATAGTCATCTTTTTTGGAAGCAGCAATATTGCAGTACTTTTTGTATGAAAAGATAGTATCTTGAGAATATAAATCTACATTTTTAGGTCTAAATATTAAAAATTATGTTATTTATGAAAATTTTTAGTAAAAAATCCATGTTTTCATGTTTTTTTTCAACAAGTTTTTAAACAAATAAAAAATTAATAAATCATTATAAAACAAGGTTTACTTTGAAGAGGACATATTGAACGATATCCGATAATTTTTGGTAAAAAAAGATTTAATAGCTGCTAAGCAAATCGGCTTTGAACACGCGGGGGCGTTACACACCCAGTGTGCACTATACGTGACTCCTGGGCAGTATACACTTTAAGGGTTAACATCTATCGATAAGGTATGGAGTGCAAAAGTTGAGCAACGCGGATGCGAGAGACGGCCTGGGAGGTTGCAGAGAGAACCTGTTAGTAGACAGATGTATTACCTAGGATTCCATCAGCTATTGACGCAATCTGTCCATTTCTTGGATTGATTAACGAAAAGCATTTGATAACACGTGACTGGGTGTTCATACAAAAATAGTTAGATATATAAAAGACCTTATTCTCTTGTGGTGGGAAGTTATGTAATAACATCCGACAACAGACAAGTGACGTAGATACGTCCGCAAAGGATCTTCATCTCCCATGCACACCTTTGCTCAAGCGCACATTTTAAAGAAGATAATAATATATTTCAGAACTCAGAATAAGGTCCCGGAAGCTGGAATTACAACACTGTCATATTGATGTGGGCACTATGCCATTATTTAGTGCTTATGTACGCGAAAGTCGGAAACTATTAGTGATTTCAAATTCTCCTTTGCGCAGGAATTTAGTGCTAATTAAGTGCTCTGGATTTATGACTTGCAAAAAATCCGGGCACTTTTTTTTTACCAAAAACGTGTAGTAATGCTGGCTTCAGGCGACTCTGGTATGCGAAACTCGGAAACTATTAGTGGTATCAAATTATCCTTTGGGCAGCAATTTAGTGCTAATTAAGTGCTCTGGATTTATGCCTTGCAAAAAATCCGGGCACTTTTTTTTTACCAAAAACGTGTAGTAATGCTGGCTTCAGATGACTCTGGTATGCGAAACTCGGAAACTATTAGTGGAATCAAGATCAGCTTTGCGCAGGAATTTAATGCTAATTAAATGCTCTGGATTTATGCTTTGCAAAAAATCCGGGCACTTTTTTTTTTAACAAAAACGTGTAGTAATGCTAGCTTCAGGTGACTCTGGTATGCGAAACTCGGAAACTATTAGTGGTATCAAATTCTCCTTTGCGCAGGAATTTAGTGCTAATTAAGTGCTCTGGATTTTTGCCTTAACAAAAATCCGCGAACTTTTTTTCACCAAAAATGTGTAGGAATCCTAGCTTCAGGTGACTCTGATATGCGAAACTCTCAAACTATTAGTGATATCAAGATCTGCTTTGCGCAGAAATTTAGTGCTAATTAAGTGCTCTGGATTTATGCCTTGAAAAAAATCCGGGCACTTTTTTTTTTACCAAACACGTGTAGTAATGCTGGCTTCAGGCGACTCTGGTATGCAAAACTCGGAAACTCTTAGTGGTTTCAAATTCTCCTTTGCGCAGGAATTTAGTGCTAATTAAGTGCTCTGGATTTATGCCTTGCAAAAAATGCGGGCACTTTTTATTACCAAAAACATGTAGTAATGCTGGCTTCAGGTGACTCTGGTATGCGAAACTCGGAAACTATTAGTGGTATCAAATTCTCCTGTGCGCAACAATTTAGTGCTAATTAAGTGCTCTGGATTTATGCCTTGAAAAAGATCCGGGCACTTTCTTTTTAACAAAAACGTGTAGTAATGCTAGCTTCAGGTGACTCTGGTATGCGAAACTCGGAAACTATTAGTGGTATCAAATTCTCCTTTGCGCAGGAATTTAGTGCTAATTAAGTGCTCTGGATTTATGCCTTGCAAAAAATCCGGGCACTTTTTTTTCACCAAAAACGTGAAGTAATGTTGGCTTCAGGTGACTCTGGTATGCGAAACTCGGAAACTATTAGTGATATCAAGATCAGCTTTGTGCAGGAATTTAGTGCTAATTAAGTGATAATATATTCTGCAGCAACTAAATTTTGTGCCCGGTTATTTCGATCCTAAACATGTAGTAATGCTAGCTTCAGGTGACTCTGGTATGTGAAACTCGGAAACTATTAGTGGTATCAAGATCAGCTTTGCGCAGGAATTTAGTGCTAATTAAGTGCTCTGGATTTATGCCTTGCGAAAAATCTGGGCACTTTTTTTTTACCAAAAACATGTAGTAATGCTGGCTTCAGGCGACTCTGGTATGCGAAACTCGGAAACTATTAGTGGTATCAAATTCTCCTTTGGGCAGCAATTTAGTGCTAATTAAGTGCTCTGGATTTATGCCTTGCAAAAAATGCGGGCACTTTTTATTACCAAAAACATGTAGTAATGCTGGCTTCAGGTGACTCTGGTATGCGAAACTCGGAAACTATTAGTGGTATCAAATTCTCCTGTGCGCAACAATTTAGTGCTAATTAAGTGCTCTGGATTTATGCCTTGAAAAATATCCGGGCACTTTTTTCGACCAAAAATGTGTAGTAATCCTAGATTCAGGTGATTCTGATATGCGAAACTCTCAAACTATTAGTGATATCAAGATCTGCTTTGCGCAGAAATTTAGTGCTAATTAAGTGCTCTGGATTTATGCCTTGCAAAAAATCCGGGCACTTTTTTTTACCAAAAACGTGTAGTAATGCTAGCTTCAGGTGATTCTGGTATGCGAAACTCGGAAACTATTAGTGCAATCAAGATCAGCTTTGCGAAGGAATTTAGTGCTAATTAAGTGCTCTGGATTTATGCCTTGCAAAAAATCCGGGCACTTTTTTTTTTACCAAAAACATGTAGTAATGCTGGCTTCAGGTGACTCTGGTATGCGAAACTCGGAAACTATTAGTGATATCAAGATCTGCTTTGCGCAGGAACTTAGTGCCAATTAAGTGCTCTGGATTTATTCCTTGCAAAAAATTCGGGCACTTTTTTTACCAAAAGCGTGTGGTAATGCTGGATTCAGGTTACTGGTGTTGTGAAACACGGAAACTATTAGTGGTATCAAGATCTCCTTTGCGCAGAAATTTAGTGCTAATTAACTGCTCTGGATTTATGCCTTGAAAAAAATCCGTGCACTTTTTTTTACCAAAAACGCGTAGTAATGCTGGCTTCAGGTGACTCTGGTATGCGAAACTCGGAAACTATTAGTGATATCAAGATTTGCTTTGCGCAGGAATTTAGTGGTAATTAAGTGATAATATATTCTGCAAAAACTAAATGTTGTGCCCGGTAATTTTGATCAAAAACACTTAGTAATGCTAGCTTCAGGTGACTCTGATATGCGAAACTCGGAAACTATTAGTGGTATCAAATTCTCCTTTGCGCAGGAATTTAGTGCTAATTAAGTGCTCTGGATTTATGCCTTGCAAAAAATCCAGGCACTTTTTTTTTACCAAAAACGTGTATTAATGCTGGCTTCAGGTGACTCTGGTGTGCCAATCTCGGAAACTATTTGTGATATCAAGATCTGCTTAGCGCGGGAATTTAGTGCTAATTAAGTTCTCTGGATTTATGTGTTGCAAATAATCCGGGCACATTTATTTTAACATTAACGTGTAGTAATGCTAGCTTCAGGTGACTCTGGTATGTGAAACTCGGATACTATTAGTGGTATCAAGATCAGCTTTGCGCAGGAATTTAGTGCTAATTAAGTGCTCTGGATTTATGCCTTGCAAAAAATCCGGGCACTTTTTTTAACCAAAAACGTGTAGTAATCCTAGCTTCAGGTGACTGATATACGAAACTCTCAAACTATTAGTGATATGAAGATCTGCTTTACGCAGGAATTTAGTGCTAATTAAGTAATAATGTATTCTGCAAAAACTAAATTTTGTCCCCGGTTATTTCGATCAAAAACATGTAGTAATGCTAGCTTCAGGTGACTCTGGTATGTGAAACTCGGAAACTATTAGTGGTATCAAGATCTCCTTTGCTTCGGAATTTAGGGCGAATTAAGTGCTAATATATTCTGGAAAAACTAAATTTTGTGCCCGGTAATTTTGATCAAAAACATGTAGTAATGCTGGCTTCAGGTGACTCTGGTGTGCGAAACTCGGAAACTATTAGTGGTATCGAATTCTCCTTTGCGCAGAAATTTAGTGCTAACTAACTGCTCTGGATTTATGCCTTGCGAAAAATCCGGGCACTTTTTTTTTACCAAAAACGTGTAGTAATGCTGGCTTCAGGTGACTCTGGTATGCGAAACTCGGAAACTATTAGTGGAATCAAGATCAGCTTTGCGCAGGAATTTAGTGCTAATTAAATGCTCTGGATTTATGCTTTGCAAAAAATCCGGACACTTTTTTTTTATCAAAAACGTGTAGTAATGCTAGCTTCAGGTGACTCTGATATGCGAAGCTCGTAAACTATTAGTGGTATCAAATTCTCCTTTGCGCAGGAATTTAGTGCTAATTAAGTGCTCCGGATTTTTGCCTTAACAAAAATCCGGGCACTTTTTTTTCACCAAAAATGTGTAGTA
>NC_046659.1:8334250-8335590 GCF_010883055.1 Belonocnema kinseyi | reverse complement strand
TTAAAAAAAAGTGCCCGCATTTTTTGCAAGGCATAAATCCAGAGCACTTAATTAGCACTAAATTCCCGCGCAAAGCAGATCTTGATATCACTAATAGTTTCAGAGTATCGCATATCAGAGTCACCTGAAGCTAGGATTACTACATGTTTTTGATCAAAATCATCGGGCACAAAATTTAGTTTTTGCAGAATATATTATCACTTAATTAGCACTAAATTCCTGCGCCAAGCTGATCTTGATATCACTAACAGTTTCCGAGTTTCGCATACCAGAGTCACCTAGAGCCAGCATTACTACACGTTTTTGGTAAAAAAAAAGTGCCCGGATTTTTTGCAAGGCATAAATCCAGAGCAGTTAATTAGCAATAAATTTCTGCGCAAAGGAGAATTCGATATTACTAACAGTTTCCGAGTTTCGCATATCAGAGTCACCTGAAGCTAGGATTACTACACATTTTTGGTGAAAAAAAAGTGCCCGGATTTTTGTTAAGGCAAAAATCCGGAGCACTTAATTAGCACTAAATTCCTGCGCAAAGGAGAATTTGATTCCACTAATAGTTTCCGAGTTTCGCATACCAGAGTCACCTGCAGCCAGCATTACTACACGTTTTTGGTAAAAAAAAAGTGTCCGGATTTTTTGCAAGGCATAAATCCAGAGCAATTAGTTAGCACTAAATTTCTGCGCAAAGGAGAAATCGATACCACTAATAGTTTCCGAATTTCGCACACCAGAGTCACCTGAAGCCAGCATTACTACATGTTTTTGATCAAAATTACCGGGCACAAAATTTAGTTTTTCCAGAATATATTAGCCCTTAATTCGCCCTAAATTCCGAAGCAAAGGAGATCTTGATACCACTAATAGTTTCCGAGTTTCACATACCAGAGTCACCTGAAGCTAGCATTACTACATGTTTTTGATCGAAATAACCGGGGACAAAATTTAGTTTTTGCAGAATACATTATTACTTAATTAGCACTAAATTCCTGCGCAAAGCAGATCTTCATATCCCTAATAGTTTGAGAGTTTCGCATATCAGTCACCTGAAGCTAGGATTACTACACGTTTTTGGTTAAAAAAAGTGCCCGGATTTTTCGCAAGGCATAAATCCAGAGCACTTAATAAGCACTAAATTCCTGCGCAAAGCTGATCTTGATACCACTAATAGTATCCGAGTTTCACATACCAGAGTCACCTGAAGCTAGCATTACTACACGTTTATGTTAAAATAAATGTGCCCGGATTATTTGCAACACATAAGTCCAGAGCACTTAATTAGCACTAAATTCCTACGCAAAGCTGATCATGATTGCACTAACAGTTTCCGAGTTTCGAATACC
>NC_046659.1:8333077-8334150 GCF_010883055.1 Belonocnema kinseyi | reverse complement strand
TTACCACACGCTTTTGGTAAAAAAAAGTGCCCGGATTTTTTGCAAGGCATAAATCCAGAACACTTAATTAGCATCAAATTCCTGCGCGAAGCAGATCTTGATATCACTAATAGTTTCAGAGTTTCGCTTAACAGAGTCACCTGTAGCTAGGATTACTACACGTTTTTGGTAAAAAAAAGTGCTCGGATTTTTTGCAAAGTATAAACCCAGAGCACTTAATAAGCATCAAACTCCTGCGCAAAGCTGATCTTGATTCCACTCATAGTTCCCGAGTTTCGCATACCAGAGTCACCTGACGCCAGCATTACTACACGTCTTTGGTGAAAAAAAAGTGCACGAATTTTTTGCAAGGCATGAATCCAGAGCACTTAATTAACACTAAATTCCTGCGCAAAGGAGAATTTGATACCACTAATAGTTTCCGAGTTTCGCATACCAGAATCACCTGAAGCTAGCATTACTACACGTTTTTGTTAAAAAAAACTGCCCGTATCTTTTGCAAAGTATAAATCCAGAGAACTTAATTAGCACTAAATTCCTGCGCAAAGCTGATCTTGATTCCACTCATAGTTTCCGAGTTTCGCATACCAGAGTCACCTGAAGCTAGCATTACTACATGTTTTTGATCAAAATTACCGGGCACAACATTTAGTTCTTGCAGAATATATTATCACTTAATTAGCACTAAATTCCTGCGCGAAGCTGATCTTGATATCACTAATAGATTCCGAGTTTCGTATACCAGAGTCACCTGAAGCTAGCATTAGTAAATGTTTTTGATCAAAATTACCGGGCACAACATTTAGTTTTTGCAGAATATATTATCACTTAATTAGCACTAAATTCCTGCGCAAAGCTGATCTTGATATCACTAATAGTTTGAGAGTTTCGCGTATCAGTCACCTGAAGCGAGGATTACTACACGTTTTTGGTAAAAAAAAGTGCCCGGATTTGTTGCAAGGCATAAATGAAGAGCACTTAATTAGCACTAAATTCCTGCGCAAAGCTGATATTGATACCACTAATAGTTTCCGAGTTTCACATAGCAGGGTAACCTGAAGCCAGCATTACTA
>NC_046659.1:8321464-8332977 GCF_010883055.1 Belonocnema kinseyi | reverse complement strand
TCAAGATCTGCTTCGCGCAGGAATTTGATGCTAATTAAGTGTTCTGGATTTATGCCTTGCAAAAAATCCGGGCACTTTTTTTTACCAAAAGCGTGTGGTAATGCTGGCTTCAGGTGACTGGTGTTGTGAAACACGGAAACTATTAGTGGTATCGAGATCTGCTTTGCGTCGAAATTTAGGGCGCGTTAAGTGCTAATTTATTCTGCAAAAACTAAATTTTGTGCCCGGTAATTTTCATCAAAAACATGTAGGAATGCTGGCTTCAGGTGAGTCTGGTATGCGAAACTCGGAAACTATTAGTGGTATGAAATTCTCCTTTGCGCAGCAATTTAGTGCTAATTAAGTGCTCTGGATTTATGCCTTGCAAAATATCCGGGCACTTTTTTTTTTTACCAAAAACGTGTAGTAATGCTGGCTTTAGGTGACTCTGGTAAGCGAAACTCGGAAACTATTAGTGATATCAAGATCAGCTTTGCGCAGGAATTTAGTGCTAATTCAGTGATAATATATTCTGCAAAAACTAAATTTTGTGCCCGGTAATTTTAATCAAAAACATGTAGTAATCCTAGCTTCAGGTGACTCTGATATGCGAAACTCTGAAACTATTAGTGATATCAAAATCTGCATTGCGCAGGAATTTAGTGCTAATTAAGTGCTCGGGATTTATGCCTTGCAAAAAATCCGGGCACTTTTTTTTACCAAAAACGTGTGGTATTGTTGGCTTCTGGTGATTGGTGTTGTGAAACAGATTTTTGTAGATTGCAGATTTTTGTAGACTCTATTTAATTATCTAGCATCATCAACACAAGCTGAACCTGTCACGATTAACTTTGAAAAAACTAAAAGCCACTTTTTTGTCCGTAAAAAGAAGCAAAAATTGCCAAATTTGAGGTGTATTGCCTATTTTAGGTAGGGTATTGTTCCTTTTTTTTTAATCACAGAGAACTAAGTCTACTTTCAGTCACCTGCGGAACACTTTTTCGTGCAGTAATTAGGTAATGGGGATTGTTCACTTTATCATAACTCGAAAACTATGAAAGATAGTGGAATAGTATTACAACAAAATGTCTTCACACAAATATTCCCCTTTCATATTCCAGTAGGTCATTTTGCTCTACAATGCAATGGGACTTATCCGTATATGCAAAATTAAATTTTGAAATGTTAAAAAAAATCGCCGTTTGTCAGTCGGTCTATTCTAGCATTTTTGATAAGTCAAAAGAGACCATTTTACGAAACTTTCTCATTATAAACATTAAAACGAAATTTTTTGGAACAATGTCTGAACGCAATGCCTGGACAAACTTTGAAGCTTTTTTTGTTTATTTTTTGTGTGTGCACTATTGCATACTTCCGGCTGTTTCAAAGATTTTGAAACACCCTGTATAGGCTAATTTGAATTAGTGTTATACTTATCACTGATTCAGATTTACAGAATAAAATAGGAAAAATGTTAAGAAAATGCCCTTTCATTTATAAAGGTCTATGATTTTAACGAAATTCACACGCATAATGCCATTCAGATTAAAAAAATTTTGTTATTAGATTCTTGACAGCTTTTTTGCCGTTCTACTTTCTTGTAGAGGAAGTTTTTAATGGTAACTGAAGGAAATAAGAATTGTTATTTTCTAAGGGAATAAGTTAAATTGTATAATACCGGATTTGCCCTGTTGTTAAGAGTATATTCTATGGTAGTCTACTCTGTACCCAGGCGTCGGAGGAAGTAGAGCATTCTTTCCCTAGAGAACAAAAATTCGTGTTTCATACCAAAACGATACAAGATATAAAAAAACTCAAACAAACAAACAATACGGCTTCTCTAAAAAAGTTTAGAAAATATCTTTTGACACTTTCTTCTATATTAAGTTAATTCCAGATTTTTGCGAAAATATGTACAGAGTTCGTTGAAATTTATGTTTTTTCAACAATGCGATTTTATGGAGTCTTAAAAAACAAAGAATGACATAACAATTTCCACAACTTTTAAATGGAAATTTTTCCTTTGCAGTCGGTTTTTTTGGTATTCAGCGAAAATAAATAAATCCTTAAGGATTTTATACATATTCTTGCAAATAACGCGAGATACAAAAAGAGTGTAGGAAACACTCTTCTAGAACTTTTTAAAAGAAATAATTTTGTTTCTTTTACTTTTTCCGTTTCTTGTATCGTTTTGTCAAGAAAAGTAAATCTTCATTTTTCGGACAAAAAAGATCTCTCCAAGGTGCGAGCATAGGACACACTATCATTGAATATTAGTGTTTTACAGGTTACCAGTCAGAAGTAACGCATTTTACCTTACTTTTTAGATAAAGAACGCGTTAACAGTAACGCTAAAAAAGTAACGTGCCGTTTCATGACGATTGCTACATTAATAATATGTGAACTGTTTCTGCTTTATACTATTATTAATTCTAAATTAAACAGTTTATACAGAGTTTCTTTTTCTTTTAATAAATCTAGGTCTTCAAACAGGTCATCACTTAAACGAAATACTTTATGTATCTATGAGCGACGAAATATGTGTTTTTTTAGAGACATTTAGACGACACGTATAATTTCGATTTCAGAACAAAAAATTTGCCACAAAGTTACGGATATTTGAATCTTGACATTCATCTTTCAAAAAAGCTCACTTTATGTCTTTAAAATTCCATAGTTTTTGATCTTATTCAGAATTTCTATTTAAATATTGCAAAAAAAGGGGATTTCTTCTGGAAATATTCTTTATTTTGTCCTTTGAATTATGAAAATATGTCAAGATCTTTTGACAAGACCGCCTTCTTTATTTTTAGCAATATATTTTTTAATTTGTCAAAATTCAAATATTATTGGGTAATATTTCTCAACTCGCAAATATACGTGTCGGCGAACTTCTTCTAAAAAACATATTTTGTCTCTGACTTTTAGAGTAATATAGATCTGATTTCCTTTTTTGAATAGCGTTAACTATTACACCATCAGGCACTTTCTTCGGCCTCCCTGGCCTAACATTCGTTTCTTCTTCCATTTTTAAACAAAACTATTAAAAACAAGTGTAACAAATAATAAAAATAATAAATGATAACAAGCAAAAACAAAAGAACAAATTTAATAAACTCGTATGCTGTTAGCGATTCCGAAGCTGTGGACAAGACGAATATCCACAGAAAACTAAAGATGGTTTCTCTTTCACCAGTTGACTATTGAGAAAATCATGACAAAAAATCCGACATGAATCGGGGAAAATGAGTTCGGGGAAATGTCGTTAAACCACCCTATCGAAAAATCTGATGATTTGGGAAAATATTAATTTACATTGACAGACTATACATTATAGTAAGCTACAAAAAATCACTTACCTTCTAAAGTAACACCCTTATTGATCTGAATTACTTCACTGAACTCGTTTGTCACTAAAAAATTTTTACATTCACTAAATTCCTGCGTAAAGCAGATCCTGATATCACTAATAGTTTCCGAGTTTCAAAACACCAGTTACCTCAAGCCAGTATTACTACACGTTTTTCGCAAAAAAAGTGCCCGGATTTTTTGCAAGGCATAAATCCATAGCATTTAATTAGCACTAAATTCCTGCGCAAAGCTGATCTTGATACCACTAATAGTTTCCGAGTTTCGCATACCAGAGTCACCTGAAGCTAGAATTACTACATGTTTTTGATCAAAATTACCGGGCACAAAATTTAGTTTTTTCAGAATATATTAGCAGTTATTTAGCACTAAATTCCTACGCAAAGCAGATATTGATACCACTAATAGTTTCGGAGTTTCGCATGCCAGAGTCAACTGAAGCTAGCATTACTAAACGTTTTTGTTAAAAAAAAAGTGCCCGTATTTTTTGCAAGGCATAAATCCAGAGCACTTAATTAGCACTAAATTCGTGCGCAAAGCAGATCTTGATATCACTAATAGTTTCCGTGTTTCACATAGCAGGGTTACCTGAAGCCAGCATTACTACATGTTTTTGATCAAAATTACCGGGCACAAAATTTAGTTTTTGCAGAATATGTTAACACTTGATTAGCACTAAATTCCTGCGCAAAGCAGATCTTGATATCACTAATAGTTTCCGAGTTTCGCATACCAGTGTCACCTGAAGCCAGCATTACTACACGTTTTCCGTAAAAAAAGTGCCCGGATTTTTTGCAAGGCATAAATCCAGAGCACTTAATTAGCACTAAATTCCTGCGCAAAGCAGATCTTGATATCACTAATAGTTTCCGTGTTTCACATAGCAGGGTTACCTGAAGCCATTACTACATGTTTTTGATCAAAATTACCGGGCACAAAATTTAGTTTTTGCAGAATATATCAGCACTTAATTAGCACTAAATTCCTACGCAAAGCAGATCTTGATATCACTAATAGTTTCCGAGTTTCACAACACCAGAGTCACCAGAAGTCAGCATTACTACATGTTTTTGATCAAAATTACCGGGCACAAAATTTAGTTTTTTTCAGAATATATTAGCACTTATTTAGCACTAAATTCCTACGCAAAGCAGATATTGATATAACTAATAGTTTCCGAGTTTCGCATACCAGAGTCACCTGAAGCCAGCATTACTACACGTTTTTCGCAAAAAAAAGTGTCCGGATTTTTTGCAAGGCATAAATCCAGAGCATTTAATTAGCACTAAATTCCTGCGCAAAGCTGATCTTGATACCACTACTAGCTTCCGAGTATCGCATACCAGAGTCACCTGAAGCTAGCATTACTACATGTTTTTGATCAAAATTACCGGGCACAAAATTTAGTTTTTGCAGAATATATCAACACTTAATTAGCACTAAATTCCTACGCAAAGTATAATTTGATATCACTAATAGTTTCCGAGTGTCGCATACCGGAGTTGTGGCTTCAGCTGAAGCTAGCAGTACTACATGTTTTTGGCCAAAATTACCGGGCACAAATTTTTTTTTTCTTCAGCATAAATTAGCACTAAATTGTGGCATAGTGCCCACATCAGTATGACAATGTTTTAATTCCAGCTTCCGGGACCTCTCAGAATATTGTGTTATGTTGTGTTATGAGCAGTCGGAAGCAGATGCTTTGCTGAAAAGTCTTGTTTTTCATTCACTAATAATGTGATTGTATTTGATTGCAATTGAGCATTCCCGAGTCAATTAACTTCCTAAAAATTGCACACCTTGTTGAATGAAATAAATGGAGGTAAGAGGTTCGGAATCGATTTCTTAACATCAAAAAACGTATTTAACGAAAGCCATTAACACCACGAATTTTAATACGATTTTTACTTTGTGCCTGTATCATCGAAACAAAAATTTATCTATCAACGGATATTTGCCGTAAATAATACTTCAATTATTCCTGAATTCAGTAGTGAATTTCGTTTTTCGAAATTCAAGAATCGACTTTTGGCCACGGAATCGAGTCTCTTGGTCCACTGTGCCTTGGGGAACTATATTACTTCAATAACAATTCCATTTCCATTAGTGTTATTTCACTAAAAATCAGTCAAATTATCATTGAAGATAAACATTAAAATGAATACGTCAATAAAGAACCGCATACAAAATAAGAGTAAAAGGCCTTTCGGTCAAATTCGCTGTAACTACGGGGAATAACTCTTAAGGTGATGCTGATAAAAATTGGTTATGGACATAACTCCCAACAATCAAATGTTCATGTATTTGAAGCTCCAAGAGGTAGTAAGAGTGTGTAATTCTCGCGTTTGCGATGACCCATACCTACAAGTATTAACTTATTCACAACTGTAGTGTTATTCGTGTGTGATTGGGCATGAACGTATTTATTGTGTGTGAAGGTTATGAAGATAGTTTGTTTTTTGTGTGAGCATGAGTCAGATGGTGCAACCTTGTGTGCAAGAAAATACTGCACCGTTTCCTGCTGCATAATAGGAATTTTTATTGCCAAATTTTTTTTTTTTAGTTTTCAATCAAAGGATACAACTAACCAGGTATCACTTTGGCGACAAACTGTTGTCTATTAAAAAAAATCAATCAATGTCACAAAAGTTAGAAATTATTTGCAGCTTTCATGATATTAAAGAAATAATGCTCTACTTTTGGTGGAATGAATGAAATTTAATTTAGGCACATTTTTCGGCAGTGTTAAACTCTTATCTATTTTTTAAGTGCATCGCTTCCGGTCGAATAATAGAAATTTACGTTTTCATAATTGTTTCGACAGCTTTTCAATCAAGGTATACAACAGACAATGGATCAATTTGACGGCCTCATTATTGGAATTTAAGTTTTGAACTTTTTTTGTTAGTTTCTCGTTCAAGAAATTCGTTTTAAAGGGAGCTATATGTAGCAAAAATGTTCTAAGCTGCAAAGCTTGTTTTACTCTTTCCTAATTCTAGGAATAGGTAGATTATTTCCGGTTCATATTTTTTTAAAAGACTTTTTGTTCAGGATTCGAATTTCAATTACCGTAAAAAAAACATTGAATTGAAACGTATTCAAAAGTATTGCACTTTAAAAACGATATTGTAAAAAAGCAGATTTCCAGGGAACATCTCGCGAATGCGATTCAATGCATAGCAAGAGCATATTTCCTGCATCGCATTCAATATCACTGTGACAAATTCTCTTTTGCATTCTATTCCTAGAAGGATCCACGTAGCTGGCTTATCCTCTAACCGTCCACCGGGGTTGAACGCTACCCCAAACTTGTACCGTGGCATAATGCTTTCTATTTGTAGTATAAAAATTTTAGGGTAGGAAATTTTTTCGTCTCTTAATGTATAAAACAATGGTAATAATAATAATCTGTTAGTTTTTCCATAAATGTTAAATAATTTGTTAAACATTTAAAAATATCTAAAAGTTCCGCAAAATTGACACTTTAAGGTCATAAAAACCACTTTTGCTTTTTCTTCAAAAAACCTAATTTTTTGAACATAAGAAGTAGAGGGAATTAGAGGAATCGGACAAATGGCTAAAATCTTAAAAAAATACTAGTAAAATTGTTTATTAAATTTCATATTTATTATAAATAATCCAAAATGTTAATAAATACTTAAAAATGAGGAACTAATACTTACAATATGGCTATTCATTCTACAGCGGAGCAATTATAGCACTATTATGTATAACTTATAATTATTTAATTATTTCTTTTAGATTAATAGGATCAGTGTTTATTAGATTAGTATGCTTAAAACAATTAGATATAAAAATATTAGTTGCATATTCATCTGTTGTTCATATGGGAATAATACTTTCTAGGCCCTGTGCTCCTGTGCTGAAAACATCCAACTGAAATCGTTATACTACCCGACTGAAATTTACTATATCTCATTTTTTGCTATTTTATTTAAAAAAATTTTTAAACTAAGAATTTTAAAATTCAGGCTCAAAACATTTCAATAAACCGATTTAACAAAGAAACTGAAATTCATTTACTGATATAATTCTCGAACTTAAATCGTCCATTGGGGTAATGCTTTAACCCAAACGATATTCACGTCAGCACAGAACGCACACAAAATACAGATGATCTCGCTCGTTGACCGAGGTCGACTGCCGAATAGTTGAAGTGAATTATGGTTAGGGTTCCGGACCAAACTGCTCATGCCCTAGGTGAGGAGCGTACCTTGAATTTTGAATGTGGGAGCATACTACCCTGGTGGATGGTTCTAGGGCTATAACATTGAAATATATTTAATCTCTTGCGTTGACACTTATTGAACGCGAAATTTTGGATTTCGCATTTAGATCGATTCAAGATTTAGACGTTATATGCAAATTTTTGCATTCAAGAAAATTGTGCTTCCGTCTCAATGCGAGGTTGTTCCAAAGCAAATTTTCAGAGAATATCTCGTGAATGCAAAGCAATACTTTTTATCCGACGTCTCATGCAAGACATTCAAATTTGCTCACCATTTTTGAAACTGTGTGATTTCACCGATGAAGTACATATGGGATCGTTCAGTGCATTTCATCACGTCAGTGCATTTTTTACTAACACAGCGATATCTCTTTTACCGACTGAATTTGTCAAATTATCCATAACTTAAATTTGACTGATTTTTAGTGAAATGCCATTGATGGACAATGGAATTTTTACTAAAATGATACATTTCTCCGAGCTTAAGTTATTTTGCTTTTTTTATTACAATTCAAGTTCGAAATGTTAATGGGTGTTTTTTTATCCTAAACTTGCTACAAATTCTCTGCTACCAAACTCTGCGAGGATATGAAAAGATTGACTTTTGTTGTTAGTAAAGGTTTTGTGGTGTCTATAGTTTTCTTACAGATTGTCAAGAAAGCAAAATTGCTGAGTTACGCGAATATTTAGTTTCATTTTCGACTTTTGTTACGCGATATGTAACAAAAACTCTGCAAGGATTCGATAAGATTGCTTTTTTTGTTCGTAAAGGTGTTTTGTTATTCTAGGTTCGCTTACCGATTTTCAAGAAAGTAAGATTGCAGGGGTTCAGGAATCTTCAGTTTTTTCAGTTTTGTTACAAGATGTGTAACAGAAGCGCAGCGAAAAATGTGACTTTTTTGGTTGGAAAAGGTGCTGTGTTATTTTAATTTTGCTAGCAATTTTTTTAGGAAACTGAGATTGCTGGTTTTCGCGAATGTTTAGTTCCGTACAACATTTTGTGAGAAGAATTTTTTTATCTGTTAATAATGTATATTTAATTCTTCCATGAATTTTGAAACACGTAATAATTTGGAAACTGGAAAAGATTCATTTTATTAAATCCTTAAATTTTTTAGTTTAATCTTAAATGTAGAAAATCGTATCAGTGCTTTTACTTTTCGCGCAAAAGTTCTCAGCACACTTAGCTGGTTCAGTCGGTAAGGTGTTAGGCAGATATATAATTGTCGGTCGTGTGGTTGTGGTTCTCGTTTTTGTAATCCCGGGTTATTTCAGACGGTGTTAGTTGCATTTGCGTTAACATTTAAGTTCATTATTTACTAAATAGAATTAAAAAAAAAGTTCAACAATCAACGTAGGTTCCCATTGAGAGCAACTGTTATCTATGAAAATGACACCAACTGCCAGTAGAATCGCCGTAAATGACACCTATGGCTTCGTCTCATGACCGTGAGATGCGTGGCCACATGTCATACTTACATACATGGCTTTCTGCATACTCTTGCAAGTGTCCTGATATCTATTCGGCACGCGGGTATGACTTTAAGGTTACGCATCAGTAATAGTTTCGCACCTACGAGAACACTGATCACAAGGACAATTACTTTAAACGAACATTTTGGGTACAGTTGTTGCAGCTTCCTTTTAAGGACATGGAATCTGTCCTCCTATTCCTTCCCCTTGACAGTGAAGTTGTCGTCGGCCAGAGCTGAGATTTCGATCGCGAATACAGTTCGTTTGTCCAATTCATGGAGAACGGTGTCAGGCCTCGAGTGTGCAATGGAGATTGTTGTTCGAAAATCGTAGTTCCAGAAAATGTGGCACTTCTCTTCTTGCATAATTGACTATATCTTCTTCGGAGCGTTCGGCAGGGCTGGGTCGCGGTCAACACCGTAAGAGTGACAAAGATGGCAATAATACACTCTTAGGAGCGCATAATCTCTGCAGAGACACTTCGTCCCAGCATGAGTGGGACACCCGGATAGTATGTGTTTCAGGTACTCAGCGTGTGCGTCACACGCTCTGCGCCTATCGTAGGGTACTTCTGAGCGTAAAATGCTGTCACGGTATATTAAGGTATAAATTACACCGTCCTCATATGTAAAAATGAAGCCCTCAGTACATGAATTAAGTTCTGATGATTTGAGGAAAGCAAAAGTTTGCTTCTTTGGCAAGAACTGATCTTCTATATTTCTGTGAAAGTTTCCGAGCATTTTCTTATCGAGTAGGTGTTGGTGGATTGTTTTAAACCTCTGCTTTCTTTACATCAGCTTTTAAAGGTAAGGCCTTTAGATGGGGTAATGCACTTTCCTCACTTCTGATGTTAATCTGTATAATCGCAGAACGGACGAATTGATATGCAAGCTCTTATTCATATGCATTATCTTATGCGTGGCGATATCAAAGGCCGTCAGCTCGTTCATCGTGCATTGAACCACCCGAAACGAGTACGGCAGGACCGGCGCGGTAAACATGCTAGTCGCAGATACCTCCTTTTAACGCCGACGGATTTGAAGACCAAATCTGTCAAAGAAGATGCTCGTATCTGCTTTGGAGACTCCTTCACTGATGTGTGGATGAACCTTCAAGCTTTCTAACAAACAGATGATATGTCTAAGACAGGTTGAATCCAAAGCTTTCCGGTAGTTCGTACATATCTATTCACACAGTCCAATTCTTCGAATATAAACACGTACAAACGATAGATACTTTTAAACGGAAAAAACGTGATAAGTCAATTTTCTCAAAATAAAAACTAATTCATCGCAGTATTTCACTTGCATCCAACTTATGTTGGGAAGTTCTAATAAATATTCTGTTATCTCCATATCGATAAACAGTCTGAAAATAGTTAAGAATATTTACAATATAATTATTGAAAATCAGTTAATTTTACATTATAATTGTATTAGATGGAATTTTAATAGTAGTTCATTTGAGTCTATATAGAATTTTATATTTCATTCTTGTATTCTCTGTTTTGTAATTCAAAATTACATTTTTTTTGATTTGTTGTTTTGAATTAAAATTTATTATTATTAAAAAAAAACTTGCTGCCTGCTTAGACCAGACAGGGATGGTGAAAAATTAAACTCTGAAATTAACATGGCGACTTAGGGAACATACATATTCATTACCGATTTTACCATGTTGAATTTACGATTCTAAAAGTAATGAGGTAGAATGTGCATTGATCTTTTTTTTTATGAGAAGATCGCATATAATTTATTTACAGACAGTTATAATTTATTTTCGCATCGACTGATATCCCAACCAACTCCCCTTATCACTGTGCCGCGTGATTGCACTATTGACCCGACTGTAACTTCGGCAATCTCAGACGCTTCGCACGGGGCCGCTGCTAAGATGGCCGAATGTGACTTTTACACGACCACCAAGCTTGAGAGTCATTTCGCTCTCTATCTGAAAGTATTTTTTCTCGGTGTGCGCAATAAGAAGTTTTACTTCAATATAACAATATTAACATAAGATTTCAATTAAGTAATTAATTAAGCTCAGTTGGTCAGACACTCGGACTTCACCTCAAAGGTCCGAGATTCGATCCCTGAGCCGGTACCTCTGGAATTTTTCAATGTACCTTTACCGAGGTTCTGGTGGTTCGGAACCCATCTTAAGCTGTAGGTCCCCCCATCGTGTACTTGACTGCAACCCAGTCCGTCAATGATGGGGTAAAAACCATGCTTTATCCAATATGTCTGGGCAAACTGCTCTCATCAGATCACTTGATTGCATTATAAAAATGCGTCCGTGACTGATGATATATGCCGGGACAGCCCCGTGCAAAATTATCAAATAAAAATCCAACTCTGACCAAAGATGCCTTCGACATGTTGGGCAGTATAAGCCTGTGACAACATTTCAACACAGAAATGTTTTTATAATAATAACACTATAC
>NC_046659.1:8287106-8321364 GCF_010883055.1 Belonocnema kinseyi | reverse complement strand
TATTATTATAAAAACATTTCTGTGATAAATACTACTAATAATAATAATAGTGGAGTGGCAGATGGTAGCTCTAAGAATGTATCCAGAGGTGACTGTTGTCACCTCCAACGCTCGTGGCCACTCGTAATTGTATACCTATAACATCGTCGCAGGAGGTTTCAACCATCGTATTAAATTATTTCAATTAACTTATAACATTCTAATCTCATCAGTCACTTGACTTAGCCCGTGGCTGTGATGTATAACCGGGTTTACCCAAGTAAAAGTTTAATAACAACATAATAATAATTATGCGTAGATGTCGCGGTAGGGCTTGAGCTTTCCTCTCATGACTGACGGCAATGCTGGCGGAAGCATTGCTACTGACAGGGTTTCCCATGCCAAGTAGGCTGTTAACGAAGAGGAGAGGGATTAAGTAGAACACAAAAAACCCTTAAATGAGAAATGCAGAGAATATTAAGGATTTTGAAACTCTTGTCACTTCCCGAGGATCGTCGGGGCGCCCCTTGTGCCACAGCTGGTGGCCACAGCACGCGGCACGGTGGCGATGGTGAGCTGTGAGATGGTCATGCAGATCTCACTAATCAAACAGCTGGCCAGCAAGAACATCTGCGACAAACGGTAAGCAGTGGAACATCAACTGTGCCTGCTGAGGATGCTTTGTCTAGCGTTAGCTATTTGCAGCCAACCACCTCAACAGAAATACCGTGGGAGAGCATCAATTGGGATACCACAATGAAAGAGGAATTGGTGCGTCTCTATTACGAAAGTGCGAAGTTTGAAACGAAAATGAAAAAAGGATACAAATTAAGAACGAAATTTGCTGCAAAGTATCCTAATATACAAAAAGTCGCACTGAGAGATCTTATCGCTAAGGAGAAGGGCATCAGGACTAATATACACGTTACAGAAGACTGAGCAATGGAGATTAAACAATAGGTTGATTTGGCGTGGAAAAACGACGGAAATGAACATCAGTTAGACGAAGCCGCGTCAAACGGTCCAGCAGGAGTAATTGACGTTCTTCCTCAACCTGTTGATGATCCAACACCACCACATCCTCCAGAGGTGGATGGCCTTAAACAACTAGAGGCAGAAGCAGAGGTTCAGCAATATCTGTAAACAGACTGCTTTAGGCTGTTGAAATAGCTTCTATCAAAATGGAAGTGGAACAGCAGCTTTCTATTAATGAACTCGCCTTGGAAGATGTGGACAACGAAGACTTTATTGATACTGAAGGCATAGGTGCTAGGTATAATGAACATCATGTACCAGATCTATTAAAACCACATCCGGCTATTACTAACGATGATGTGGATAGGGAAATCCCAGAACAACTACAGCACCTTGAAAGCAATTTTGGTCATGCTTTACTAGAGTTCAGACAAGTAGAACCAACACTAAGGTATTTTCTGCCCAAAATGAACATCATAAATGATCTGCGTGCACTAATAGCACATCTCGACAGCAATGTTTTACCTACGTATTTGGCGACCGTTAGAATGTGGGGCCGGAAAACTAGGCCTGCAAATGCAGTTTTTGTCCCAGCAAGGGATCGAGATCCACCATGGAAGATCAGTTTGAATATGGATGTCAGTAAAGTAAGGTGCAAATCGGGTCGATTAACTCAATATAAAAAAGGAAATAGAACCAGAAAGCTGATAAACCATGTTACTAAAATCATCCACCCTCGGCAGAGCGAGACATTAACACCAGCAATATTGGATCCATTCCTTCCATTCCATTCCTTATCCTTCTGTTAATTGTCCTTCCGTGTCCCTTGCCTCCAATTCTTCATAGCTTACTCCATTCTCCTCTTCTACATCTCTTTCATAAAAGCTTCTTCCTTTTCTCTTCCCATCTTGTTAGTGTTCTACTGCTCTTCCTCTCCTTTCTTGTACCTACTTCAAACACTTTCTCGCCACCTCTTTGCCCTTTCCTTTCCCGAGCTTCGTCTCAGATTTCCCTGCCCTCTTTACCGCTCTGGTACTTAATTTATCCCTTTCCGCTTCTTCTCTCACCATATATCTCGGTGTCCTCCAGTCTACACCTAGCGTCCACCTTTTATACCTTTCTTGTGAACTCTTAATCTCTTTCCTTTCCTTCCATCCCCATATCTTCGCTCCATAAGCTAATAGCGGCTATACCAGCGTATCAAATAACCACATTCTCATTCTTAAATCTTTCTTGAACTTTATTTTTCGTATTCCCCGTACCTGTTTCATTATCCCTGCTACTTTTTTTTATCCTTTCCCTTATATAAGCTCTATGATCTCCATTCGTTTGCAATGTATATCCCAAATATTTATATTCCTTTACTTCTCCTGACTTTACTCCCTTCCATCTTCCAGTCCATTCTTTTTTTCTTTCTTCTCCTTTTATAAACCTCATTATCGTTATCTTTTCTACATTTTAATTCAACCTTTTTCTATCCTAACTCCTTCCCATCCCGTTTTCTACATTTCTTCTTCCAGGTCTAAGATAAATATATGAAATAAAAGTGGGCTCAGAGGACAACCTTTCCTGACTCCTCTCACTAACCAGAAACTAACTCCTACTTGCTCCCTACCTTTACCTTGATTTTTGTCTCTGAAAATTAACGATAGTCTCTTTATTAAGCCCTCTCCTCTCCATACACTATTACACATTATCCATGCCCATTCCTTCAGTTACGTCCCTCCATATTTCCAGGCTTGAGTTGGAATCTCATCTATACCAGGTGCCTTTCCATCCTTCATTATTTCCAACACCTAGACTATTAATTCCCTTGTTATGTCCTCTTCCTCATTTCTTACTCTACCATATTTTCCTCCTTTCCTTACTTTTCTCTCTACTCCTAGAAAATCCATAAAATATTTGTTTCATTCTACCATTTCAATATCCTCGTTTACTTCTAGTCTCTTTATGCTTTTTTCTATTTTATTTTCCTATTTGCAGTTCCTTTCTCACCTAGTGTTCCGGCACCTTATATCTAACAATTTCTTCCCTTTCTTCATCCAAATCCCACCATACACCGTCTAGCTGTATAACTTCTTTTTTGTCATCACGTGCCTCTTATGTTTCCATTTATTTATTCTCACTAATACAATTTTATCTCCTCTTCACGTTTTCTTTCCTACATTTCATATTTCCTCAATCTCTACTTCAGCATCTATCATTTTTAGTACATTTTCTACTATATCCTTTAACTTTCCTCTCCCCTTTTAGTATTATACCTTTTATCACTATATTTCACTTAAGCGCTAGCTCACTCTACTACCGTAATTTGTTCCGTGCTTCCCTCACGTGCTAATCTCTCCCTAACCTTCCCCTATATTCTTTACTCGGCTGCATCTGTCTCCCCACCCTGCTGCCCATGCTAAACAAAACCAATCCTTCAGCCTAAATAAAACAGTCACAAACTCCCAAAATATTATACAACTTTTTACTTCAATTCTTTCCAAAATACGAACCCTCACTCACAAAACCATCTCAGATACTCTTCTCATCAATCGACCTTAAATTCTACTGCAAACTCACTACAATTAGCACTACTTAATTATCACTACTTAACATTTTATGTCGGAAACGGAAGTCCCAGTACTGAGTTGACATACTGAAATTAACCAAATAATTTATTATAATTTTAATGATATAAAAATGGTTATATTTATGTGAATGCATATATGTTGCGCAACTTTTGTCGTGCATCTTGTGTCTTATAATTTGATATCTAGTATTCATTTTTTTTCAGTCTAGTTCTTGCCGCTGCTGTCGACTTTAGAAAGTCTCCGTATAAGCAAGTCATCTTTAATGGATTGTTGAAATCTTTAAATGTCTTACATTCAAAAGCCATTGCAGAAGTTATTTGCTATGGATTAGGAAGTTTTAGTAAAAATAGATCATCAAAATATCAGTTAGCCACTTTACTGACTATCAAGAATCAATATAACTGCAATGTGTTAGTGTATGATCCGATTTTTACTGAAAATGAAATTGAAGTATTAAAGACCTTGGAATTAAATGTTATAACCATAAATGAGGAAGGCAAACGTACTATAACGAACAACAGGCCTACTCTAGTTTTCATGCCGCATTGTCCAAGCCAATTATTGAACAACTTTCTGTATTGTAATTGGGGCCCGCAGTTAAAAAACTGCATTATTGTGTGTAATAGGTGGTCTGCAATTGTCGACCAAAATCCACTTGGATTCGTAGAAGATACCACGAATTATATTCTACGATTATATCCTTACGTAGTGGACATTGAATTAAAAAACGAATTTGAATTTATCGAGACATTTATTGAAACATCTATTCATATTTTTCCTGGACTAGATGAAACTCCTTTGAGTTTTTGGGGTAACAGAGAAGAACCAGGTTATCCAAAGGAGAGCAATCAGTTTATTACAAGCAGTTCTGCATAATAAACAATTTTTGCTAAATCTTCTTTAAGGAGCTTCTTATTCTATGTTTAAGGTATGAAACTTCAAAACAATGAATCAAGTTATTTATTTTTATTATTTAATTTACTTGTCAGGTTTGATATTAATTTATTTTTTCCGCAAGCTTGCTCGTAATTTCATAAATCCAAATTTCTAATCTACTGAAAATACTTATACAGGAACGTTTGTGTCCATCTTAAAGGGCAGAACTATGGTGGCATAAGAACCTGTATAGGATCCCATACGAAATCTTCTACGGGTTCCTACGTTTGAATCTACGACTTACACGCACACAAAATAAAAAATCCCACCTACATAGTTACGAGTTTGTATCTTCATAAAATTCTTCATTCTTACCTATAAACTGCATCCACCAAAAATCCTACATTCTCACCTATGAACTACACATGGATCAAATCTTTCAGTTTACCAAAAGTTTGAAATTTAAAAAATATGAAATTGTACAAATTTGTACCAGACCTGTCACTAATAGAACTTCAATTTTGAGATAAAGACACAAATCCAGCATCAGTCACAAGATTAATAAGAATCGGCGCATAATTTGCATTTTTCACTTCTGATCACTTGTACCAATTACTAAACTATTTAGGAGGTTGTTTTACATCAAACAATTTAAGAAATAGCCAAATACTGGAGAATTTTCAATAGTGTTAGAACTACACGTCAATGATAGTCGTCGACAGTGACGGCCATATTCGATCCGTTTCTAGAAATCTAAAAACAGGAATCAACAGGAGGAAAGGAAAAATAATGGCCGTCGCAGCAATCTGTCATTCACGTGTGATTCTTGCATTTGTTGTCAATTCTCCAGTTTTCGCGTATTTTTTTAGGTTGTTAAATTAACACAACTTTGTAAGAAGAAATGCTTAGAATGGATATGATCAGATTAACAATTTTTTACGCTTCAGTGTTTTTAATTCCAAAACGAACTAAATGTCATTTAATGTTTTTGGACTGCAAGTTTATAATTATGAATATTTATTGTTAGGCTATATAGATTAGTAGTGATTGGTTAATTAGAGCAAGTTATCAAAAGTAAAAAGAATGCAAAATACGCCCTGAATGTGTCTAATCCCGTGTCTAATGTGGAGCACCTGTCTTTGTATCGAACTCAAAGTAAGAAAAATTTATATTTAACGTAAATGTTCTAGAAATCATGACGGTTCTAACAATTATGACACGTTTATAATTTGAATATGTGACGTTCCGCAATTCCAATAGGAAATCATAATTTAATGTATGCTCTATCTGTTTACAATATACTTACGTCTCGGATGTATTTTTCTATGTGGGTAAAGCTGAAAGTACCAGTTTGTCCAAAGAACGTCAGACCTATGCCATGGTTGAGAGCTCATTCAAGGCTCATTTAATACCCAAAAGCTAAATTTTGGGCTCTGCATTAAAAAAAACAATGCATGGTACTGCCAGCTTTACGTAAAGCTAACAGTACCATGGTAGCAATATTGTTTATATTTAATTTTATCTTTTACAGGAATTAAGGACTAATGTAAGGCTTTTGCATGTCCCCGGTGGAATTTTTCAAAAACAACCCCTATCATAAAAAACTCCTCTGAAAAATAAATATGCATCACAGTCCAGTCATCTTCTCGGAAAAATAGGGCGAAGATGGTAATTTCTGTGACAGTCATTTTTTTTTCTTTTACGTACTTCATTTGTGGGTGCATAATATGGGGTCAGTTGCTATGAACAGGATTTCGTCCCGGAACACGAAGTTTTTGTTGAGAAAAGGTGCAAAATAACACATTCCATTGGATTGGTGCTTTCCTGTGCATTTGAGAGGTAAAAGTGTTCTTATAAAAAGTAAGGTAGATACTATTCTGCGTAAAACTAAAAAAAGAAAGTTGTTCTGTCACCAATATTTTCGGAGTTACGGCCTTTAAAAAACCCCGATTTGTTCAAATTTTTGCCAAAAATCAGATGTTTTTTTTTATTTCTCTGTAGCTCGGATCCTCTTGGCCATATCTAAAAATGGTCAACAGATAAATTACGGTAGACGATAATACATGTAAAACCCATTTCGACCTAAATTTACAAGTAAATTCCCAGAGTTCAGTTTTTTGTGAATAGCTCGTTTCGGGGTTGTCACAGAAAAATGTTCCTAGTAAATGAATACAAGAGGACTCAATTTTGCGTTAGTTAAAAAAGAAAAGAAAATGTTCCTACTCACAATAGGTCACGAGTAACGTGTCAAATATGCCTATTTTTTGTAATACCCGTGACCTATTGGTAGTAGGAACCTTTTCTTTTTTTTTAACGTACGCAGAATTAAGTCCTCTTGTATTCATTCTTTAGAAAATTTCTTCTGTAAAACCCCCAAAACGAGTTATTCACCAAAAAAGGTATTGCCGTCTATTTTAATACATCTTTTGACATTTTTAGATCTGGCCATCAGGATCCGAGCTACAGACAAAAAAAAAACATGTGATTTTTGGTAAAAAATTGGAAAAAAATCGGGGTTTTTGAAAGGCTGTAACTACGAAACTATTCGTGATAGAAGAACGTTCTTTTTTTAGTTTTACGCAGAATTTTATCTATTTTATTTTTTGTAAGAACACTTTCACCTATCAAATGCACAGAAAAGCACCAATCTAATGGAATGTGATATTTTGCACATTTTCCCAACGAAATTTACGTGTTACGGGACGAAATCCTGTTCACAGAACCTGACCACATATTATGCGCCCATGAATGAAGTACTTAAAAAAAATGAATGCCCTAGAAATTACCGTCTAAAAGTACCAGGCGAATGAGCTCCTAATTTTAAAAGTTAGTACATTAGAATTAAAGGCTCATTTTAGGCTCTACAACGCCCCCAAAAGCAATTTTCCAAAATCATACCTTAATATAAAAAACTAGCTAAAAGTACTCAACAATGATGATCTTCGATCACATACTTATTTGTCTATGTACTGATCTAATTTTGGTACATTGAAATCTCCTATAATTAATATAATACTCGATCAAATAGTTTGTAAGCTCGATAACGCCTCGAAAGAAGCTTCAAATTCCACTATAGGAGTGTCGGAGGGAATATAAACTGTAATTAAAAGAAATAAAATACCCTCCAGTGTAAGTTTGACTGCTAAAGCATTGACCTTGGGAGATTCTTGAATGACTAGACTGATATCTAGAATTCCTGAATTGATCTTTGTTTTTATTTAAACTAAAACCCTACCCCCTTTTTTATTCACTCTATCATCTTTAAAGACATCAAATATATACGGGTAAAAAATCTCTGAACTACCAATATTACTTCTAAGCCATGTCTCGGAAAATACAATTATGTCATAATCAGACACATCAAGTGATGAATTAAGAAATGGAATTTTCGTATTTAGACCCCTTACATTTTGATAGTATATCATTATATCAATAATTAGATCTAAATTAGCAGTATATGAGCAATTAAATGAGCGAGATACCTTATCAATAGAACGATCTAACTTCTGTTAGCATGAGGTCACCTGTTGTCTCCGCTTCACTATTATCAAATCTCTCACCTCCTTGATAATTAAGTCCATATCTCCTCTTTCTGCCGTTCCTTTAATTCCTTCCGTACTTCCAGCTGACGGGATCTTTGCAGGGGAGTCAGGTCTCCGGGCAGAGATCATTTCATAGTGTTCTCTTATGAAGTCTCGATTTTCTTCCACTTCCAGTACGCACGTAAGGTTTCTCACATGATCTTTTCTCTGACAAAGATTATTCAAATAGGTCGAGGTGGAGCAGGACTCTGTTGGCGTTTACCAAATGTTAAGAATGTGATGGAGTTTGGGTCGTGTAAATGATATATGAGTTTGAGGAAGTTGTTAATTTTTACTGCTTTTGGCTTCTGGATTTCAGATTTACTTTGTTTACCCTCAATAGTTTCCCCCGGATAGCCGAATAAACCTAAGTTTTTCTTCTTATTCAATCTTTCAGTGACTTCTGCAATGCACAAAGACGTGATAGATTTTTCAGTAAACGGGGAGATACTAGTGTTGTGACCACATTCCTTAACCTGAAGTTACTGGAATTTAAGCTCTAGAGTTTCGACTCTCTCCACTGCGTTATCCACTTTGTAGTGTAAGATGGAACATTGCTGGTTAAGTTGCCTATCGGTCCTTGAAAGTCCTGTAATGTGAACAAAAACACCGGATATTTTCAGAACTACCATTACCTACTCATCAGATGTTTTGTAGGACGAGTCTATTATATTCCACACTCCAATCTGCTCCAAACCACCACATAAGATTTTAAATCTTAAACTATTCGCCTTGGTAGTCACCAATTTCTTGTACAATTATACAAAATAGTTTATGAGTGCATATAGTACTTTATTCCACACTTATAGGTCACCAAATAAACACATAACTAATACAAATTTAGAAAAACTGCAGCTTTCTGCGATATCCGACATTAATCAAGCGCCATTTTTCCCTGGAAACCCTGAAATTAACTGAAAATAAAATTTTAAAAATGTTGAAATTCAAATTTTTTGAAAATCTAGTGTTTGACAGTGTGTGAATTGACATAGCTGCACTTTAGCCGATTGCATGGTTCGCTTACTTTATTGCGATCCCGAGTATTTGTTTTTACGAAGTTAAAGTAAATGTCTCTGTAACAGCGAAGATAGTCCCAGTAATTGTCAGGTTAATTTGTTTGCTTCTCATCTAATTTGATATGTTTGATTCTAAAAAGAAATGAGTTTCTTCATTAAATTTTACTCTAATATATTTTTAACCATTTAAAAAATGGTATAAATTTGATCTAACCGATATTTCTGCCATGGTACTGCTAGCTTTATGTGAAGCTGGCAGTACCATGCGTTTTTTTTAATACAGTGTCCAAAATTTGGCTTTTTGATATTATATGATTCCTAATTGAGCCCTTTATTCCGGCATAGGGCATGCAATGTTTAGGCGCGGGCCAAGAAAATCAAGCACTGTTGATGTACTTCATTTTCAGTTTAATGTCGCGTTCCTTTATAAGGTAGTTTTCGAGTGTTAGGGATGGTTTTTGGATAAGAGTTTGATATTTCCTGATGGCTACAAAATCTTACAAATTGATCAAATACTCTTTCTTTTACATTACCAGCCCATTTTGGTAAGGGTTAGTTTTCCAATGTTAAGGGGTGGTTTTGGAAAATTGTTTCTAAGGACGCTGGAGAGCCTGAAATACGCCTTCAATTCTGATGTACCCACTTTTATAACTAGTGCATATTTAGGGCACCTTATCATTACTTTTAAATAAGGGGTAGTTTTTTATGTTCAGGGATGGTTTTGGAAAATTGAATTTGGATGCGTTGGAGAGCTTCGAATAAGTCTTCAATTCTGATGTACTCAGTTTTATAATTAGTGCCTATTGAGTCACTCCTATAGTGGAATTTGAAGCTTTCTTCTAGGCTTTATCGAGTTTCCAAACTATTTGGTCGTATAATATATTAATTATAGGAGATTTTAATATACCATTTAATATACCATTGTTAAATACTTTTATGGATCTACATGATCTATCCCAATATAACGATGTACATAATTTGAATCAAAGGTATCTAGATCTCGTTTTAGCTTCATTTTCATGTTAGATTACAAACAACGTACTTCCAATATGCCCGTTAGATATGCATCACCCGCCACTTGATAAAAAATTTGAGGCTTGTCTACCTAGATATTCTCAAACATTAAAGTTCAATAACAACCCACAAGATAAGTGTCATGATTGCAGAAAATGCAACTATGATATTGTAAAAGACTGTCTAAAAAATACTGATTGGGAGTTTCTCAGTAAATTAGAGAACGTTAATGTTGCTGTATACAAGTTTTATGATAAACCTAGAGAAATACTACATAAAAATGTAAGCTATATATCCTGAAATTATTTAAAAGAAAAGTACTTTAGTATATCAAGAAAATTATAAAAGACATACAGATTAAAGATAAACTTCGATTCAAATATAAGAAATCTGATAATGAGCATCACTTGGAAGCATTCAAGAGCTTTAGAAGAGATATTAAGAACAATATCGAGCATATGCATAAGAACTACCTGAACAAACTGGAATTTGATGTACATAAAAAGTCATCAGCTATCTGGTCTCATGTCAAGAACACTAAAATGGTTTCAAAGATTCCTGCAGTAATGTTTTATAACAACAAAGGTTTTAAAAAACCTCAGGATATTGTTAATGCATTTGCTGTTGTTCCTAAAAGTATACAAGCATTCTACGTTATATGTAGATGGACACAATTCTAATGCACTTAGGTTTGTTGGCAATTCGTTCCAGGTGGATGTGGAATTAGTTATGAGTAAGCTGAAAATGCTAAAGCACAAATTAACTTCCGGTGTTGATAAAATACCTAGTTTTTTGTACGTGAGTGTCATAAGGAGTTAGCTAAACCATTAAGTAACATATTCAATCTCGCACTAGCTACTGGAAAATTTTCCGTCTACCTGAATCACCGCATTATAGATCTTACTTTGCAAACAAAAGAAGGCGCACCTATTCAGTAAAGCGTGTGGACTTTCAGTTTTCAGACTGATGCTGACTTTCCGCCATCGCGTTCTTTTGATCACATCTTAAATTCCGTTGCTACACTGAAAAAAATATTTAACTATATTAGTTCAATAATACCTTGGACTAATACGCTTCGCATAATTAGAACTTTGTAGGTAAAAAAGTCGAACTGGATCTCTTCATTTCATTTGTAATTCTATCGGTTTGAGTATAGAATCGACGCTATAGCAATATGGAACTATAGTACATCGATTAAGTAAGTATTGACATGGAGCAGTTCTTCATGTAGAACTCGCAACATTCATAAGTTGAATATCAGCTGTTCTAAAGCATCGAAACATACACTTTTCAACTTTTGTATCGGGTGCGTAACGAAATTTGAATCACAGCGCTTCGGTAAGATAGAACTTTTACGATTCAAAATACTAGACGCGCTTCGTTTAAACAACAATTAGCTGCGATTCTAATCATGCGAAAAGGGAGCATGTCCACGTATGAAATGCTCACATTGAAGTATCAAACGGCGCTATTTCAGGCAAAGCGAAACCCGACCCGTTCAATGTTTTCATACGCGCAATCTCGGCGCCTAAACAGCAGTGCGTTGATATAGATATACTCTCTATGCTTCGCTCCATTCAACTCTGCTGGTTCGAATGACGACGAACAGCGAGAATCGAACAAATCTGTAACGTAGGAGCTTCGCGTGAGCAGTGCGCCGAGTTGAGGCACCGGGCAATATGTGTTGGGAAAAATTAAACAAAAATTATTTAAATATCAAATCTCGCGTGCTCTCAAATTTAAACAGTGCACGTAAGTAATTAAAGTAACAAACATCTTTCATACAATAAAATGCGAGAGTTAAGGACGATGAACGGTCAAAGTTACGATAATTCTGTATTGAGATAGCTGCAGATATAGAACACTATCGGATTAATCAAGGAACGCCAGCTGATCGAATGAAGTAAGATTTAGATTATTCGCAATGAAAAATGCAAGCCGATTGTTAATCTAACTTTGTATGTCCTACAACTACGCAACTTATCGCATACCAGTATCAGTACGTGATCAGTTACAAACATAAATTACAATAATTATATACTTCCAGCATAAACAGAAATGATTGGTTTTACTTTTTAATTGTTATATTGTTATAAAATTCGTTTTGCGGTAAAATATACAAACACGTGCGTCTAAATTTTTTAAAGTAAAATTCATTAATTTTTAAAACAACAATTTTGGACTTGCACATTTGATCTGCTAGAGTCTATTTTATAGCAAAATGATAACACATGGAAAATCTTCATTTAATTGTATCGACTCATCGTAAAAACATGTTATAAACGTTCTTTAAGGGCATGCAATTCGGTGACCACGTGAATAAGTAGTCCCCGGTTATGAACTTTTTTTTGGTGTTCACTGTGTCCACACGGATTGAGATATCGTGTTTAAACTTTGGCAGATAAAATAAAAAGGATTAAAGAACGTTTGTACACATCAATATATTGGTAATTTTAAAGAAAGTTTATTTGTAAATTAATGGAATAAGATATTTCTATTCGAGTTATAGCACTTTGCAGATCATTTTTGGTTTGATGCATTTTAGATTTTTTGATTTGCTCATATTGAGTACTGACACCAATTTTATGATAATCGTCTAAACTTTGAAAAAAAAATAATATAAGCAATACAATTTGCACATTCGTTGCAAATCAACAAATAAGTATCTGCATGCACGTAACCTATCATTATTTTTTGGCATTTTTAGTGATTCCTAGCGGAGAAAAAAAGGCACTTTGAACGTCGATAAAGTCGAGATCAAGTGACTAAGTACGTTAATGAAATTTTTGTGTAAAATGATTTTCATTTTTTTGGTCCTAAAAATAAAAGATAAATTTCAAATTGGAAACATAGCAACACTAGCAATGTGCTAACATTTACTCGTCGGAGTTCTCCAACCAACTTCCATAATTCTTGACGTTGAATCGATCAGCTGATAACTATTGTTGACAGTGAACTAACCAGCGGGACTCAGCGTCGGACACGCCTTGTCTTTCGCCTCCGGGCGAAATTTTATTTTTATTGGTTTTTTATTAACTTAGAATTGTTTCACACCAGTACAAAAAATCAACAAGAATCTAAGAATATAAGATGTTCCTCGATTATTTAGATCGAGGCATCTACTTTATTGACGTTAAAACTTTATTTCCCATTCCTATAGTATTTTACTAGAAAACTTTCTACGTAATTATAAACATTTTGATATATACAAATGTTCCTTAGTGCTTTCTGTATAACTTCCTAAATCTTGAACACGATATCTCAATCCGTGTGGACGTAGTGAGGACCAAAAAAAAATGAAAATCATTTCATTCTCTATACACAAAAATTTCATGAACGAACTTGGTCACTTGATCTCGATTTTGTCGACGTTCAAAGTTTCTTTTTTTCTCCGCTAGAAATCGTTAAAAATGCCCAAAAAATAATGATAGGTTGCGTGCAAAGTCCTATAACTCGAATGGTAATATCCTATTCTATCAATTTATAAATAAACTTTCTTTAAAATTACCAATTTATTGATGTATACAAACTTTCTTTAGTGCTTTTTATTTTATCTGTCAAAGTTTAAACACGATATCTCAATCCGTGTGGACACAGTGAACACAAAAAAAAAGTTCATAACCGCGGATTAGTTTGGTCACGTGGTTACCGAAGAACATGCTCTTAAACCAAAATTATTATCACAAGAATATCAGTTTCATTAATTTTTACTACATTTTTTTTTTAAATCGTCTTTTTGTAAACATTATTTTTTTTGGTAACATTATTAGTTACAAATGGTGATTTGACGACCCGGGTGCGCAGCAGCATGCACCAGGTAATGTAATACGTATTCTACAAGAACTTTTTCAATATTATAAGGTTGCCAACATCCAAAATAAGTACCAATGGTAAGGCGATTACCCGGGTGCGCCGGATCCTACACCGGATCATTTAAAACGTCATCTGCGAGATCTTTTTTGAAATTTAAATTGAATCATAATCAAAACAAATGGTGACTTGACGACCCAGGTGCGCAGGAGCATGCACCAGCTAATGTAATACGTATTCTACAAGAACTTTTTCTAAATTAAAATGTTGCCAACACCCAAAATAACTACCAAGGATGAGGCGATTACCCGGGTGCGCTGGATCTTACACCGGATCATTCAAAACATCATCTGCAAGAACTTTTTTGAAATTTAAATTAAATCATAATCAAAACAAATGGTGATTTGACGACCCGGGTGCGCAGGAGCATGCACCAGGTAATGTAATACGTAATCTACAAGAACTTTTTCAAAATAAAAATTTTGCCAACACCCAAAATAACTACCAATGGTGAGGCGATTACCCGCATGCGCCAGATCCTGCACTGGATAATTTAAAATGTTATCTTCGAGCACTTTTTTGAATGTTTAATTGAATCATAATCCAAACAATTACAAATGCTGAGTCGTGGGTCCGGATGCACTGGGTCGTGCAACAGGTAGTTTAATACGTATCCTACGAGAACTCTTTGAAATTTAAATTTTGCCCATAGCCAAAACAGTTACAAATGGTGATTTGACGACCCGGCGGCGCAGGATCGTGTACCTGGTCCTTTCAAACGTTATCTACGAGAACTTTTTTGAAATTTAAATTTTGTCAATAATTAAAACAAATACAAATGGTGATTCGACGACCCAGGTGCGCAGGATCGTACACAAGGTACTGTAACATGAATTCTACAAGAACTTCTTTAAAATTCAAATTATGTCAACTCACAAAATAACTATCAATGGTGAGACGACGACCCGGTTGCGCCGGATCTTGCACCGGGTCATTTAAAATGCCATCTACGACAACTCTTAAAAATTTCAATTTGGGCAACCGGTTCGTCGATTCACTATGGATAGTTATTTTGAGTGTTGGAAAAACTTGAATTTTGAACAAGTTTTAATAGATGACCTTAAACGACCTGCTGCACTATCTGGAGCACCCGGGCCCTCGCCTCAGCATAAATAGCTATTTTTAATGTTGGAATAGTTTGAATTTTGAAAAAGTTCTTGTAGAACACTCGTTAAACTACCTGGTGCACGCTGTTGCGCACCCAGGTCGTCGACTTACCATTTGTAATTGCTTCGGTTAGTGACAACATGTAAATTTCAAAGAGTTCGCGTAGATGACGTATAAAACGAACTGATGCACGATCCGGGGCACCCGGGTCGTCCCCTCACTATTGGCAGTTATCTTGGGTATTGAAAAAATTAGAATTTTTACAAAGTTCTTGTAGAATTCGTATTAAACTACCTGGTTCACGTTTCTGCGCACCCGGGCCGTCGACTCATCATTTGTAATTGTTTTGGTTATGAACAAAATTTACATTTCAAAAAAGTTCTCGTGGACGATGTTTTAAAGGACCTGGTGCACCATCAGGCGCATCCGTGTCGTCACCTCACCGTTGGTAGTTATTTTGAGCGTTGGCAAAATTTAAATTAAAAAAAAGGTCTCGAAGATGATGTTTTAAAGGACCAGGTGCACGATCCGGCGCACTCGGGTCCTCGACTCACTACTTGTAATTCTTTTAGTAATAAACAAAATTTAAATTTCAAAAAAGTCCTCGTAAGTGACCTTTTAAATGACCTGGTGCACGATCCAGCGCACCCGGATCATCGCCTCAGCATTAGTAGCTATTTTTTATGTTGTTAAAGTTTGAATTTTGACAAAGTTCAAGTAGAATACGTGATGAACTACCTGTTGCACGATCCTTTGCACACAGGTCGTCGACTTACCATTTGTAATTGTTTTGGTTATTGACCAAATTTAAATTTTAAAAAAGTTATCGTAGATGACGTTTAAAAGGACCTGGTTCACGATGAAGCGCGCTCGGGTGGTCGACTCACAATTGAGAATTATTTTGGGTGTTGGAAAAATTTGAATTTTGAAAAAGTTCTTGTAGAACACGCATTAAATTACCTGGTGCGCGATCCTGCGCAACCGCGTCGTCGTCTCACCATTTGTAGTTGTTTTGGTTATGGACAAAATTTACATTTCAAAAAAGTTGTTGTAGATGACCTTGTAAATGACCTGGTACGCGATCTAGCACGCCCGGGTCGTCGACTTACCATTTGTAAATTGTTTTGATTATTGACCAAATTAAAATTTTAAAAAATTCTCGTAGATGACGTTTGAAAGGACCTGGTGCACGATCAGACGCGCGCCGGGCGTCGACTCACCATTGAGAGTTATTAAAAATTAATGAAATTGATCTGTTTGTGATAATAATTATAGCCTAAGGAACGTTTATAACACGTTTTTGCGATGAGTCGATACAATTAAATGGAGATTTGCCATGTATGAACGATGTTTATTACTTTAATTACTTACGTGCACCGTTTAAATTTGAGAGTACGCGAGATTTGATATTTAAATAATTATTGTTTAATTTTTCCCAATACATATTGTCCGACGCCTCAACTCAGCGCACTGCTTACGCGAAACTCCTACGTTACAGGTTCGTTCGATTCTCGCTGTTCGTCGTCATTCAAACCAGCAGAGTTGAACGGAGCGAAACATAGAGAGTATATCTATATCGACGCACTGATGTTTAACGCCGAGATTTCGCGTATGAAAGCATTGAACGGGTCAGGTTTCGCTTTGCGTAAAAGGTTAGAAGGGTTTGGTGTGCTCGGCGATTTTCTTCTTTCAAAAAAAATGGAGCAACGAGTTTGCATTAAATTTTGTGTGAAAAATGGAATCCAGTGGTCTAAAACTCTTGAAATGTTGACAGTTGCATACGGTGAGTCTACTCTGAGTAAGAAAAATGTGTATAAGTGGTACAAGCTGTTCCAAGAAGGCCGAGAGGATGTCGAAGACGAACCTCGCCCTGGACGTCCCAGCACGTCAACAACAGATGAAAACGTTCAAGTAGTGGAATAAATGGTGTTGAAAAATCGCCGAATTACCATCAGAGAAATTGCTGAAGATGTTGGCATATCGGTTGGCTCATGCCATCCTATCTTTTCAGACGTTTTAGGCATGAGACGTGTGTCAGCGAAATTTGTTCCAAAACTGCTTAATTTTGATCAAAAGATCCGTCGCATGGCCATCGCTCAGGAGATGTTGAATGAAGTCAATAATGATCCTGATTTTCTCAAAAGGGTTATAACTGGGGATGAATCGTGCGTATATGGTTATGACGTCGAAACTAAAGCCCAATCGTCTCAGTGGAAGCATCCTGAGTCTCCAAGACCGAAGAAAGCACGTCAAGTTCGGTCAAATGTGAAGGTTTTTGCTCACTGTCTTCTTTGATTACCGTGGCGTAGTGCATCAGGAATTCTCACCACAAGGTCGTACGTTCAATAAGGAGTATTACTTTCAAGTTATGCGATACGCAAAAAACGTCCGGAACTTTGGAAAAAGAATTCGTGGCTTTTACATCGCGATAATGCACCTGCTCATTCATCGTTGCTTGTGAAAGATTTTCTGACCAAAAACAGCACCACAGTCATGCCTCAGCCTCCATATTCACCGGATTTGGCCCCCAGTGACTTTTTTCTTTTCCCAAAGCTGAAGAGACCCATGAAAGGGCATCGATTTTCAACGATTGAGGAGATAAAAACTGCATCGCTGAAAGAACTCAAAGCTATACCACAAAATGATTATCAGAAGTGCTTCGATGATTGGAAAAAGCGTTGGCACAAGTGTATTATATCTGAGGGGGATTACTTTGAAGGGGACAACATAAATATTGAGGAATAAATGAATATTTTTTGAGAAAACCATAAAGTCACCTTATTTTTTGAACACACCTCGTATATGTACGTATGTGTATATATATACGTGTGTGTGTGTGGACATTTTTCCGGAGAATCTGACAACTGGGCTATCAATTATTGTGTGTATAATGCAGCGAGAGCTTTGGCCGATGCGAACCGTAAAACAAAACCAACAGTTGATCATAAGACCAAAAGACGAATTTATCAACTAGCCATAAAGATTGGCTGGACAAGACAGTACGCATCCCGCATTCAGTGTGTGATTGACTACATCACATCTGGCAGGAATTCTACCGTCAAGGTTCGAAAGTTCGCGCGCGAACTCCGGACCCGTTATCACACATTTAACAAGTCAAAGTTGCTAACCATCAGGCAGCATATTTTTGAGAGAATACGGATACTATCTGACGCTAAGAGAAGTCTAGAGCGGAGGGAGAGGTGGGTCAGAGAAAATCAACAGTTTTTCTCTGACCCATCTCGACTCTTCCAAGACCCTCCGGTTACTGTCGAACGCCCACCCAAACCAGAGGAGGTCGAAGTATTTTGGAGAGAAGTCTACGAAGTGCAGCATAGACTGGACGTCGACTCGGAAAATATAAATAGCTTCAAGGAGTTATGTGTTGCCCTCATAAGACCTGATAAAGAATGCCCACCCATCACTACCGCGGAGGTGAAAAAAGTATTAAGAGGGATGAAGAACTATTCCTCACCGGGACTAGATTGTATCAAAACCTTCTGGTGGAAGAAGTTTTCTTCAACCCATCAGTATTTAGCCCGTATTTTCACCTCATATTTGAAGTCAGAAGAGCCGATTCCGGAGTGGTTGGTGGAAGGGCGCATAATACTCCTGGCATAGCGGGATGTCGGAAGAACCTGCTCATCGATAGATGTGTCTGTAAAGATGCAGCATTCTGCCAGCGTGACCTATCGATGGCCTGGATTGATTATCGGAAAGCTTTCGATTCGACCACCCATAGACTTATCATCTGTCTTGTGGAAGTCTTAAAGGTTCATCCGCAAATAGTTAGGTGCATATAGAGATTGATGCCGCTTTGGAAAACCAGATTTACTATCTCATCTGGAAAACATCGTGTGACAACTAACAAGGTCACCTTTCAGAGAGGGTCTTTCAGGGCGACACCATGAGCCCACTCCTCTTCTGCCTTACATTATTGCCACTATCTCTAGCACTTCGCCATTCCGACGGGTACTTGTACGGCAAACCTGCAGATCGAAAGTACAAGGTCACTCATGGATTTTACATGGACGATCTTAAGATCTATGCTAAAAACAAAGAGCAACTACATCTAGCTCCAGGGATTTTCGAACGATATACTAAGGAAATTGGAATGGAAGTTGGGTTAGACAAATGCGCCAAGGTTTATTTGAAGCGAAGAAAACTTAATGGCATCCCTGAAGATCCTGAGCTCGTTGATAGAAGCTCTATACGACACCTTTGCGCTGGAGAGATTTATACATACCTGGGCGTGCCACAGAGCCGCATTCAGGATGTGACATCTATAAAGGATACTCTCGGAAGCAGATACAAACGTCTCATCCGACAGATTTCGTCTTCCGAACTGTCGGCGAGGAACAAAGTATCTGCAACAAACATGCTTGCCGTCCCGGTACTACTCTATTCATTTGGAGTAGTTCCATGGACGAAGAACGAGTTCAGATCCCTTGATATCGGGACAAGAAAGGTTATGCACATGAACAAAAGCATGCATCTTAAGTCTTCAGTTCCGCGACTGTACATCTCACGCCGTCAAGGTGGTCGCGGAATATTGAGTCTTGAATGTCTTCACAACAGGATTATTCTGGGTACAGCACATAGCGTATTAACCCCTAATACATAGTATTAGGGGTGAGCAAAATGAATCAAATCTTATCTATCTCCAGTACTCACTCCTGAAAGCCCGGATTAAGAAAGCACAAGAGAAAAACTTTCGTGAACAGCTCCTCGATAAGAGAATGCACGGCATCTTCCACAGAAATGTGAAGAATCAGTCAATGTCTTGTGAGCTAACGTTTGCTTTTCTTAAATCGCCCGGATTGAAGTCTAGTACGGAGGGTTTCATTTTTTCATGCCAAGACGGTGTCATTTCCACCTTAACATACCGTCGCCACATTTTGAGCCAAGACGTTCCTGATGATAGCTGCAGGGCGTGCCATGCACACCCCGATCATTTAGCTCACATTCTATCTAGTTGTCCAACTCACGCGGGAACGACCTACATCCAGAGGCACGATGCGGCACTAAGAATGCTTTATTATCATCTCTGTCACTCTTACGGCATTAACCTTAATATCACTCCTCTAAATGCACCTAGGGAAATCGAGTCAATTTTCGAGAATGGGAAGTGCCGCATATACTGGAACTTTATATTCTCGACAATTGTTTCTGTTGCTCTCTCGAGGCCTGACATGGTTCTTCTTGACTTCGAGAAGCGAACCATGTTCGTTATCGAATTTTCGGCACCAGCTGACAAAAACGTCATAACCAAGGACAATGAAAAGAAAGAGAGGTATCGAGACCTTATAAGGGAGTTGCAACGATTTTACCCGGAATATTCTGTTAAACTAATCGTCGTTATCATCGGCGCTCTTGGAGGTGCCAAGCTTTCACTTGCTAAGGGCCTAAAAAGCATCCCTGCGTGTCAAGAACATGCTAAAACACTTGCGGGAAAAATGCAGAAGGTGCTAGTCCTTGGGTCGCTCCGTGTTCTTAGGGTGCGCGAGGCTTTTGCTGGATCGTCGTATTGATTCCTTTACAGACTGTAACCACCTATCTCATGGTCATGAGACGTGGTTGTGGCTGAAATTTTACCGCGATTTCGCTGGGAGCGGGTGCAATTTTCCAGATTAGCACCCGCTTCCGGCGAAATCCTGTAGTTGTCCTTATGACAAATTTATATATATATATATATAATGTAAAACCGTGCCGAAAGCTGAATGGCATCTGTGTCAAAAATTGTCAAATGGGCCACTTTTTTTGTGGGTTGTGATTTTTCTTCGGGAATGCGTTTATTTCACATAAATAAAATGGACCTAAAACATTTTTGCAAAATTTTCAATTTTTGAGTCGTTATTGTTATTTAACTTTTTTTAGCATTGTTCTCGTAATTAATTTTTTTCTCCCGATCGGTACAAACAATGGCCATAATTTTTGGCACGTTTCGTTAAATATGTTAATTCTATAAAGTAAAAATCATTTTACCATCGTTGCATAAATATTTATGGAATCAGCAACAATTTTTAGAAACAAATATAATTCGTTCTAACTTCTTAATTGATTTCAATACTTTAGTTGACTAATTACGATAGCTGGTTTAATTACGGAGATTTTGGTAACAAAAATTAGGGAACTCGCATATCAACAAATGTTGTGCGTGTTTTCGTGTTGACGTTCCGCGCTCCATGTCGCGCGACGTACGATATTCACGAGGTTGAAGTTTGTCACAGATATGGATTTCAAAGTTGTATAATTAATTTGAAAAAAAAACTAAGAGTCATATCAAAAACGTAAAAACATTTCTAGATTCGTCTCAGAAATATCTCTGTGTGCATATTTTTTTTTTGTTTAAACAATTTGTTAAACAATTACGCTATTTTTTTATCTTTCTGCAATTGTTATAAAAAAGTATGCACTGGATCGAAAAACCAAGTGCACCATTGCATTCCTCACGAAAATGTCTATATGTGCATTTATTGTGTTTTGTAAACCCATTTTTTAAACAATTAGAGCATTTATGGTTCAGCGCACTGTTGCTCCGTGCCCGTAGATATGGATTTGAAAGTTGTGTAATTAATAACAAAAAACTAAGAGTCATATCACAAAAGTAAAGACACCTCTGGATTAGTCACGGAAATGTCTCACTGTGCATTTTTTGTTTTTTTGTTTAAACAATTTGTTAAACAATTACGCCATTTGTTATATTTCTGCAACTGTTATAAATATAGTATGCATCGGATCGAAAAACCAAGTGCACCATTGCATTCCTGTTCATAACAATTGCAGAAAGATAACAAATGGCGTAATTGTTTAAGAAATTGTTTAAACCAAAAAAAATAAACACTGAGATATTTCCGAAACGAATCTAGAGGTGGTTTTACTTTTTTGATATGACTTACTTTCTTTTAAATTAATTACTCAACTTTGAAATCCACATCTGTGGCAAACTTCAACTTCGTGAATATCGTACGTTGCGCGGCATGGAGCGCGGAACGTCAACACGAAAACACGCACAACTTTTGATATGCGAGTTCCCTAATTTTTTTTACCAAAATCTTCGTAATTCAACGAGTTATTGTAATTAGTCAACTAAAGCATTGAAATCAATTGAGAAGTTAGAACGAATTCTATTTGTTTATAAAAATTGTTGCAAATTTCATCAATATTTATGCAACAATGGTAAAATCATTTTTATTTTATAGAATGAACATATTTAACTAAACATGCCAAAAATGATGGCAATTGTTTGTACCGATCAGGAGAAAAAAATTAATGAAGAGGACAAGGCTAAAAAAGTTAAATAACAATAACGACTCAAAAATTGAAAATTTTGCAAAAATGTTTTAGGTCCATTTTATTTACGTGAAACTCTAACTTATCACGCATTCTCGAAGAAAAATCACAACCCATTAAAAAGTGGCCCATTTGACAATTTTTGACATACCTGTGTGAGGTGTCTAAAACGGTGACTGAGGGATACCAGGCGACCCCTCAGAGTACGCAGCCTTATCTTTGCATGCGAGGCTCTACAAGGATGGACAAAACCCTTTCCCTAGTTTCTCATGGGAACAAAAATCACAACACTAAACATAGTTGTAGTAAGTGCGGTCCAAAGCAATAGAACGCTCTGGGCATCCAACAAAATCACGAATTGCTATAGTGCTATAATGCGAGTGGGGCCCCTAAACGATGTTACATGGCACGACTGCATGGTATGTGGTGTGAGAAACACCCAGGGGTATGGCACTTTTCGCATCAACGTCTGCGAAACCATGCCGGACTACTCTAAAAAAGGGACTATGCAAGCCGATCGCCTACTTTACGACAGCCAGAACAAGCCGGAAAAGAGAAAGAGAGCCGACACGAGGACCAACCGTGGGCAGGCATCCGATAGAGGAAGAGCGTTGCTTATGATCCGGAGAAACATCAACACCCAGGTTTCTATCAAGCTTAAAGATCTGGCTGAAGTGGATAGGCTGGGCGAGACAGTACGCGTTCCGCATTCAGTGTGTGATTGACTATATAACATCTGGCAGGAATTTTACCGCCAAGGGGCCATTCATATACCACGTGGACACTTTAGGCTTGAGGGGGGTATGGCAAAATTCCACGTTTGTCTACGAGGGGGACCGGGGGGGTCGAGCTAGAATTCACGTGGACACATATTTCCCTAAATCTGTGAAAAAATATACTGAAATGAGACAAGGTATATTCTAGGTATATTCCAATTTTTATATTGTGCATACGCACAATATAATTTTATTTTTATTTGACTATTAGCTCCTGAGTGGTGCCAAAGCTAACTGGGAAACTGTCAAACATGTCAAAAATTCGAGTGAAAAAACGTCATTTTAGTACTCTTGAAACCCATTGGGGATGATTGTTTTGGTGCAAACAACTAACAAAGAATTTGACTGGCAGCTCCTGAGTAGTGCCAAAGTTGACTGACATTTTAATCAGCAACCGGATGAAAGTTTTGTGCTTTTCATTAACTAAAATTTTAATCTATAGGATACTTCTATAAAAATAATATGTATGTAAAAAAAGAAACTACGAAAATCTCACTTTTTATGCAAATTCACAGCTCGCAACAATGGGTTTCAAGAGTACTAAAATCACGTTTCTTGACTTAAATTTTTGTCATGTTTGACAGCCTGCCAGTCAAACTTCTTGGTAGTTGTTTGCACCTAAAAAATCATCCCCAATGGGTTTCAAGAGTACTAAAATTACCTTTTTCACTCGAATTTTTGACATGTTTGACAGTTTTTTAGTTAACTTTGGCACCACTCAGAAGCTTCCAGTCAGATTCTTTGTTAGTTGTTTGCACCAAAACAATCATCCTCAATGGGTTTCAAGAGTACTAAAATGAAGTTTTTTCACTCGAATTTTGTACATGTTTGACAGTTTCCCAGTTAGCTTTGGCACCAATCAGGAGCTGCCAGTCAAACTTATTGTTAGTTTTTAGCACCAAAACAATCATCCTCATTGGGTTGGAAGAGTACTAAAATGACGTTTTTTCATTCGAATTTCCGACCAGTTTAACGATGAATTGTTGCAAAATGCACCAACAGCTGTTAGCTAGTCAACGAGTTTTTAACTGTTGACATATGAAAACAAAAGAATCTGAAATTTTAGTGTGTACTTAAATGACGTCCATGGAATTGTCGCGACCATCCGGACATTTTGAAGATTAATGATATCTATATTTTCATAAAATACGTCCACGTGGACAAATCACGGGGGGGGGGGGGTCAAAAAGTGGTGAAAAATTGTCCACGTGGTATATGGATGGCCCCCAAGGTTCGAAAGTTTGCGCGCGAACTCCGTATCCGTTATCACACACTTAACGAGACAAAGCTGCGAACCATCAGGCGGCATATTGTTGAGAGAATACGGATACTATCTGACGCTACGAGAAGTATAGAGCGGAGAGAAAGGTGGGTCAAAGAAAACCAATAGTTTCTCTCGGACCCATCTAGACTCTTCTAAGACCCTTCAGTCATTGTCGACCACCCGCCCAAGCCAGAGGAGGTCGAATTATTTTGCAGAGAAGTCTACGAAGTGCAGTATAGACTGGACGAAGACTCGGAGAACATAAATAGTTTCCAGGTACTGTTTAATGCCCTTGTAACACGTGACGATCAATGGCCACCCATCACTAATTAGGAGTTGAAAAAAGTATTAAGAGGTATGAAGAACTATTTTGCTCCGGGACCAGATGGCATCAAAACCTTCTGGTGGAAGAATTTTGCTTCAACCGACCAGAATTTGGCCCGTATTTTCACCTCGTATCTAAAGTCGGAAGAGCCAATTCCGGAGTGGTTGGTAGAAGGGCGCACAGTACTCCTACCGAAAATGGACAACTTAGCTGACCGGAAGAATTATAGGCCAATCACTTGTCTGAACACATTGTATAAGATATTCACAGCTATCCTAAATGATAGGATGTGTCGGGAGAACCTGCTCATCGATAGATGTGTCTGCAAAGATGCAGCATCCTACCAGCGTGACCCATCGATGGCCTGGAATGATTACCGGAAAACTTTCGATTAAACCTCCCAAAGACTTATCATCTGTCTTTTGGAAAGCTTAAATGTTCATCCGAAAATCGTGAGGTGCATAGAGAGATTGATACCGGTTTGAAAAACCAGGTTTACTATCTCATCTGCAAAAAATGGCGTGTCAACTAACAAGGTCACCTTTCAGAGAGGTGTCTTTCAGGGCGACTCCATGAGCCCACTTCTAATTCTCCTTAACTATTGCCACTATCTCTAGCACTTCGCCATTCCGATGGGTACTTGTGCGGCAAACCTGCAGATCGAAAGTACAAGGTCACTCATGTATTTTACATGGATGATCGTAAGATCTATACTACAAACAAAGAGCAACTACAGCTATCTCTAGGAATTGTCGAATGATACGCTAAGGAAATAAGAATGGAATTTGGGTTGGACAAATGCGCCAAGGTTTATTTGAAGCGAGGAAAACTTAATGGCATCCCTAAAGAGCCTCAGCTCGTCGATGGAAGCGCTATAAGGCACCTTTGTACTGGAGAGACTTATACAAACCTGGGCGTGTCTCAGAGCCAGATTCAGGATGTAACATCTATAAAGGATACTCTCAGAACCAGATGCAAACGTCTAATCTGGAAAGATTTGGTTTTCCAAACTGTCGGCAAGGAACAAAGTATCTGTAATGAACATGTTTGCCGTCCCGGTAGTGCTCTATTCATTTAGAATGGTCCCATAGACGGAAAGCCATAGACGGAAGAGAGGTCACGAAACACGAAGTGGGTAAAGGAGCGTTTTTGTACAAAGCAGCAGAGGAGGCTGCTGAAACACTCATACTTAACTTCAGTGTTAGGGGTAAGTAAAATGCATCAAATATTATCTATCTCGAGTACTCAATCCTGAGATGCACTAAGAGCACTAAGAGTACTTTATTAAATATCGCTCCTCTAAATGCACCTAGGGAAATAGAATCAATTGTCGAGAATGAGAAGTGCCGCATATACTGGAACTTTGTATTCTTGACAATTGTTTCTGTTTTACACTCGAGGCCTGATAAGATTTTCCTTGACTACGAGAAGCGAACCATGTTTGTTATCGAATTTTCAGCTCCAGCTGACAAGAACATCAAAGCCAATGAGAATGAAAAGAAAGAGAGGTTATAAGGGAATCGCGACGATTGTACCCAGAATATTCTGGTAAATTAATCGTCCTTATCATCAGCGCTATTGAAGTTGCCAAGCTTTCGTTGGCTAATAGCCTGAAAAGCAATCCTGCTTGTCAACAATATGCTAAAACACTCGCAGGAAAAATTCAGAAGGCCGTCGTCCTTGGCTGGCTCCGTGTCCTTAAAGTGCACGAGATTTTGCCGGATTGTCGTATTGATTCCGTCACAGACTGTAACCACCTATCTTACGGTCGTGAGACGTGGTTATGGCTGACATTTTTACCGCGATTTCACTGGGTTCGGGTGCAGTTTTTTCAGATTAGTATCCGCTCCCGGTGAAATCCTGAGTTTGTCCTTATGACAAACTATTATTATATATATTGAAATTTGTATGGCGTATTCTCATTATATAAGCGATCACTATAAGCAACACACTTTGTTTGCAATACTAATATGTTTGTTTTTGTTTAAAAACAAATTGATTCCGAATGAAAACCATTTTTCACCAACTTTGAGCAGTGGGACGGTCATCGAAAAAATGTTAGTTAAAATAACTTAACACAAGAAAGTTGTTTAGTAGACTTTCAGAAACTTTTTCTGACAATTTGAAGAAAATCTGTAGAAAAGTTTAGAAATGGCAACGAGTTGAATTCAAAATAGGCAGCCGCTGGAGCCTTTTGTTATTCTTTGCAGCAGACTTTGAGAAAATTTTTCTGACAATTTGAAGAAAATCTGTAGAAAAGTTTAGAAATGGCAACGAGTTGAATTCAAAACAGGCTGCCGCTGGAGCCTTTTGTTATTCTTTGCCGCTGCTGCTTTGTGGCTTCGGAACGAAAGACGTAAGCGGAACACTGTAGCGGCAGCGTGTGTTGACTTTAGCTCGCTGTCATTTCCACAATTTTCGACTGATTTACTTCAAATTTTCAGAAAAACGTTTTCAAAGTCTAGTGAACAACTGTCTCGCGAGAAGTCATTTCAGCGAACATTTTTTCGATGACCGCCCCACTGGTCGAAGGTGGCAAAACGTGATTTTCGTTCGGAATCAATTTGTTATTAAACAAAAACAAACATATTACTTTTTTAAGCAAAATGCGTTGCTGATAGTAATCGCTTATATCTTGAGAATACATCATGCATTTTTATCAACAAGCGACCGAATGATCGCGAGTTGTGTTTTACAAAACATCGTTTTTGGATGTACAATTTTTTAAAGTTTTTATTGTTTATCTTGAGTTATAACTGTCGTATGAAAAAGTTTCATAAGAAAAATTTTGTCGGCCGCGTCAAGCTACATGCGAAGATATATTTTGTTTTACTTTTCCGCCACTTTTTTTATCGATAGATTATCCTGGGTGGACAATACTTCTACGCGGTTTCGAGCGCTTGTCGAGTTGTTGCATCGGTCACCTGAATTTCGAAACCAAAAAAACGAAATTTCAACATAACTCTTGTATTTTAAACCGAAAAATATTTTTCAGTCAAAAAAAGATTCTTCATAAATTACGATTTGAAGGGAAAATAATTTATACTACAAAATTAAAATTTCAAATGACTTTATTCCTAAAGTGTCTTTGCTTATTTTCTTTAATGTTATTGTATAAATATAATTGTCTTAAGTTTCTCCAAAAAATTCAAACAGTTTTTAGAAGATTGCAGATATATAAAAAAAAAGAATCTAAAACAATTTTAAAGAAAATTTGTTTATTTTGCAAGAGTTTAAACAACCTGAGGGCAAATTTGAATAATTAAAAGTAATATTGAGGCCTTTTCAAAACTTTTGAGATTTTGAAAATAACTGTTTCTATAAAAAGAAAATTATTAGAGTTAGAGCATTTTCAAAATCCAAAAAAACAATCTAAAATGAACATTTTAAGCCAAACAACGCATGATATGAAAAAAAGTCAAGAGAAGCAAAACGTCGATTTTTGAAAGCCCTACAAGATTATCATAACAATTTTTTCAATTTGGTCGTAAAAACAACATTAAGAATGAGTACTAACTATAATTAACAGACAAAATTTGTTCACCTAAAAGGATCCATAAATTTATTATTAATCATTTTTCACTAGGACGAGTAGATTTTGTTTCAATCATAAAAAATAGGATTAAAAGTAAAAAGATTAATTTTTTGGATAAAGGACAGAAAAGACGAAAGAGAACAAAGGATCCTATATAGGTCCCTGTATTAGACCATATGCAGATGTAGAATAGTTTTTCTTTGGTCGTAAAAAACAAGATAAAAAATATATAAAAACAAGGAAATAAGAATTAGTATGTTATAATTCTTATGCATATTATGAACTGTAATGATATAAATTGATTGAAATGATACATGTTTCAGCGCAGCTTAGAATACAATTTAAAGCAAAATACGAAACAAATATAAAATAATCATGGTAAATACAATTTGTGCTTTATTTTGCAATATTTGTATAAGCAATTCCAAGCAGAGTTATATAAAAAATGTATTATATTTGACATAAAAGTGTTGTTTATAATGTAGAAAAGTTGACATTTCGAACCAAATCGAGTGCGAAGCACGAGATACGCGATCAAAATGTTTTCGTTAAAGCCGGAAGAACTTTAAACAAGAGAGTTCACGATCATCAAATTACAGTTGACTGTCCGTTGACCTTTAATTTTACAAGGTCTGTGCACGAATGCGGCAGAAATGTAAAGACCGAGTGCGGAGTGCGATATCTATCACTCGCATGCCGTAGGTGAGCTCAAACTCTCGAGCTAAGCTCTTTTAACAAAATAGAATTCACAATCACAAAATTACACTGGTGAATTTTTTGAATCTTAATTTTAAAAGGTTTGCACAAGAATATGCGAAAATATAAAGACCGAACACGTAGCGCGAGGTAAATACATAATCGACCGCGAAGCGTGGGAACCAACAGTCGCGCGCCCTGGGCGCGGTCAAACTCGCGAGCGAAGAGAGCCGCGTGCCGAGCGCGCGATGAGAGCGTCCCCGCTACGCGGGCATATTTTTTTCATTACATCCCTGACTTTTCCCTAGCCAATAAAATTCCCTGACTTTAAAAATATTGTTGTTACCTACGTTTTTTTTTTACTTACCAGATTTGTTTGGCTTATGATATAAAATATCCAGTAGACTCTACGACACTTTTCGCTACGACACTTCTTGTTTCCCGATTTCTCCTTAGTTCGCTTGTCCTCACTCCTTGTGTCATCTCACGCACTGCGCCTACTGCGCAGTGATCCCAACTTTGGCATCTTGAGCTACTACGCTTACCCAGCGCAGCGACTCTCATTGGTCAGTGGCGCGTGATTCAAATCGACATAATTAACAATTATTGAAATTAAAATAGATTATGATTTTAAATTGTCCATTAATATCAGAAATAACGTAATTTGTGGTGTAAGGTTAGAAAAAAATACCAATGCGTATATTTAGCAAACAACAGCACATTTTGTTTCAATTCAAAAGGTTGAATTTATATTTCATTAACAAAGGTTTTTGAAGAACAAAAAGTTTTATTTAAAGAGCCATATGTATAGCGAAATATTGGTACAAATAGCCGCATTTTTTAATGGCAATAGACACTGCCTGGATTTTTATTATCAGCAATGTTGATTTTTGTTCCTTCTTTTCATTATGAGTGTCATTATTTGGCTTCTCTGAATTAAAAATAACTGTTCTGAGCTGCAAACGTTATTTTCTGGTATTTAACTAGTATTATTGTTTTTTGCATTGGCAATTTTTACATGAACTTGTGTGAATATTCATACATATTATATTAAATGTTAGAAATATATTTATTTAAAAATTCGTTGGTGAAATAAAAGTTAGTCTTTGAAACTAAAAAAAACTATTAATTTTAAAAAATGTACGAGTTATTATCTTGCCCTCACCTTAAATCACAATTTGCGTAATATTTGTGACACATAAAAACACTGATAAATTCCAAGCATAAGGCGCTTCATTGTCTGCCTTTCGCGGGCTTATTTGAAATGATGAAGAATAGATTTTAAAAATTTATTCTTATTAATGAAAAATAATTATATTTTAATATGTTGAATTGGTACGTCAATGAAGCGCCTTATGCATCGTATTCGCAGTAGCTGAAAGTGCCCGAGTTGGAAGCACTGGTTATACGTAAAAACAAGAGAATCAGCGGTTAGCTACTCTACTGGCTGGCTGCAGTCTCATGTATCGGTGTGCACGATACAATTTTCTGCTCCCGCTGTTACAGAGGGCGTGCGTGTAATCTTGCCAATTTACAAACTTTAGGGTTTCTATCATAAAATTGATGCTGAAGATACGTAACATACTTTCGACCGAGGTATGGAGAGAAAATAGATTTTATTTGATATCTTCTATAATATTGATCTTATCGAAATACATGGCATACAAACGTTGTTGTGAAAATTACTCCTTAAAAAACCTGTGAATATTAATAAAAATCCTTTATACGTAAGTAATAACTATATTTGGGTTACGCAGTAACTCGGGCCACTCGAGAAATTTTAAAGTGCCTTATAATCTCTACTTTTTTCACAAGTTTTCAGTTCTTAGTAAATCATTAATGTTATGTATATCTTTTTCAGATTACTACAAAATGAGTAATGAGTTGAAATTTATGCGCCTACTTATACGACAAATAAAGGGTACGTCACAATGGAAAACTGCACAGGATAAAAGAATGGTACAATACATGCTGAATGAAACACGTATACACAAAGAAACATGTGAAATATTCTGCAAAGCCCGCACAGAATTAAAATTATTAGCAGAGAATTATTTGCTTTACCTTATTTCACTTAAAAAATATCAAAAAATTCAAACCCAGTTTGCTGGAAAGGGCGAGCGACGTGTTCAAGAAACTGCAGAATTAGTAGGTTTTAAATTGCCTAATAATCCAAAATGAAATATTTAATACTTGTTTTATCACATATCAATAAGATTTTTCTTGATGAATGATCATGTAATTATGTAATAAAAAACTGTTAGATTTGCCGCACTCGTTTAGATAACACTATTTTGACATGCTTTCATGGCGAAATCGTTTCTATAAAACACATTTATTGTCACTTTATGCTTTCGCGCCAACGCAACGGTCGTGATGATGTTATTTTTATGTAGGCTCATCTTCTGCACTAAAATATTCCATGCATCGAAATCTTATATGATCAACTGTTCATATCTTTACACACAAAGTTGAATTTCCATTTAATAATATTGGAATACATCTAAAAATAATGTATTTGAACGTAAAATTTGGTGACCAACTATTCAGACAAACTTTAATATGACGGAGTCTATGATATAGCATACTTACCTCATATACAATCGCCTGAACCTGTAGAGCTCCTTGTTTTGTTTATGAAATTCACGCTGGAAATAAATGAGTAAAATGCTAAATTTATATGTAATATTCGTTTTAATATCGTAATATCGTTTTAATATTAGTTTTAAAAACCTATTTTCAACAATCATTATTATTTAAAAAATATCAATAGAGAGTCCAATATGGTGCATAAAAAAATGTTGTATAATAACAAGGCCAACTCCAACTCAGTCTTTAAAACTCTTCTGTGACCATACGATTTTTTAGCCACGAACTATATAAACCAGATATAGTTTTAAGGGTTTGAGCCATCGCTGATTTCAAATTTGCCATTACTTTTGCAAAATTAATTTGTTTAAACAAACTAATTTTTTAAAACTAATCGCATGATTGGATTGAGGGTACTCAAAAACCCCTCAAATAATTTATGTGGTGTTTGTATTTCCTTTGCCTTTCTTATGAGCATAAACAGTTTTATTATAATTTGAAATCAGCTATGCCTCGAACCCTTAAAACTATATCTAGTTTATATAGTTTGTGGCTAAAAAATCTTATGGTCACAGAAGAGTTTAAAAGGCTGAGTTGGCGTTGGCCTTATATAACATTTTTTCATCTGCCATATTGGACTCGCTATTGATATCTTAAAAATAATAATAAGTATTATTAGCTTCCGTTTCCAGTACTGATAGAGGATACACGGTGTTTTTCGAGTGCGATCATTTTTTGGCTGAGGAGAAGTAAAAAGTTGAGTGAGTATGGTGAGGGTGTGGTGATCAAGAGTGCTGACTTGGGGATCGTCCATAAATTACGTAACGCGTTTTTCTTTTGTTTGAATAAAGACGAGCATGAAATTGATGTGAAGTTGAGAAAGACACAACGATATAAACAAAAGAAAAAAGTGTTACGTAATATATGGACGATCCCTTGAAAGTGCAAGTGTTAATGAAGGGAGTGAAAGAAAGTGAAAATTTAAACGGAAAATAAAGTTGACGAAACTTGATTTTGAGGTTAGGTTCGCTTGTGTGATTTACTGGGCTTCTTGGCAGTAAGAAGGAGTTCGAAGGGTAAGAAAAAGTGAAATAGATACAAATTGTAAAAAAAAAAATCAGTCTAGGAGGGCGAATTTTTGGAAAAAGTAGCGACGTAGACAAGGCAGGCAGTGAGGGAAGTGCAGATGAGACTTTACTACGCCTTTGCATCCCGTAGCTCGGAGTCGCGGGATTTGTTGCGCAGGTGAAAACAGTTGGCGAGCGCGATTAGCAGCGAGAGCGTCAATAGCGAAGGGGAAAAAACGGGGGATGGTAAAAGGAAAAGAGAGCGGGTGGGCGACGAGGCAGAGAGGCACAATGACTTGAAAAAGGCAAAGACAAAAAAATAACGCCGGAGAGAAATAGGGATGAAGGGGATATGTTCCTAAAGTTAGAAGCCCTTATAAAAAGATTTAAAGAGGAGACTTGCGGAAGATTACATGAGACATGTGGAAGAGTGAATGATATGCAGAGACAAGGGGAAGAGGCAAAAGACGAGGTAAGAAAAGTGAGACAAAAGTGGGAAGAATGGGATCAATTATGGAAAGGAGAGAAAGAAAAAGTGTGGAATAAACTGGAAACCATAGAAAATAGGCAGAGAGAGAATGAGGAGGTTAGGAAAAAGGACATGAAACTGCTGGGAGAGAGAGTGAGTAAATTAAAACTAAGGAATGAATGTAAGGTGAGCGAGAAAGGAAGTATGGAAGAAGTGAGAGAATGCGAGGTGGTCAAGCATGAGCAAAATGAAAGGTGGCGCTTGAGACTGATTGAGATTGAAAGAAGAATGGAAGGGGAAGAGAGAGCAAAAAGGAAAAAGAACATAATAGTGAAGGTTTTGAAAGTAGAGAGTGAAAGGGCAGAGGAAGAAATTAGGAAGGTGATGAGATGTATGTTTTAGTGAACTTGGGGAGAGAGCAAGACAAATGTGAAGTTTTGGAGAAAAAGAAGTTGTTGAAAGGAAGAAAAGAAAGAATAGAAGAGGATCTGACGTGGCGGGAAAGAAGAAGAAAGTGGTTAATCGAGCGAAAGGCATGGACTGAGAAGTGTAAATGAAATAGGGTAAGAATTGGCAGAGATAGGATATGGGTCAACCGAGAGATATGGATTTGGCACGATGAAGTAGAAGAACTGAGGCAGGGCCGGAAACGGATAGTGAATGAAGGGGGCAAGGAGCACGAAAAGGGGAATGTAAGGATCACGGGGGGAGGGAGGGTTAAAACGGCAAGAGGACCTGCATGAAAGAGATAAAGGAGATAAGTACAAAAAAAGCGACGTGCAAGTAGCGTTCTGGAACCTGTCAGGATTAAAAAACAAGGACAAAGGATTTTGGGGAGAAGTGCAGAAATGGGATGTGATAATGATGAGTGAGACCTGTGTGGATGAGAAAGAGTGGAAATGCTTGAAAAGGATATTACCAACATCATATGAGTGGAAGAAGCAAGCAGCAAGAAAGGAGCACATGAAAGGGAGAGGAATGGGTGGCATGATGCCAGGAGTAAGAAAAGAACTAGTGGTAGAGAAAGGAAAGAGAGAGTATATAGAAGAAAGTGAGGGTACAATGGTTAGAAGAATAAAATTAGGAAAAGTTGTTTGGATGTAGTATGCGTGTACAGAAGAAGAAGATAAGAGGGAAGATGGAGAACAATTCGTAAATGGACAGAGGAGAAAGAGGAGAGGCCGGTCCTAATAGGAGGAGATTTGAATGCATGGACCGGGGAACAAGAGGGAGAAGTATGGGATAGAGAAAAG
>NC_046659.1:8284380-8287006 GCF_010883055.1 Belonocnema kinseyi | reverse complement strand
TGTACATATATATATATTCTTCCGCTTAAAAATTCGTCAGATTATAATTTATATGATACCTTTCATAAAAATAATCGTCAGCTGGCTATACGTGGGTGAAAAAACCGTCAGCTGAACCAGGGAAATATCTTCGAAGTTTTCCGATTTCTTTCCGAATGTTTGCAAAGGTGACTTTACCATAACTAATGTGCGGACTAAATTATGTTAGCCCTGTGATACAACTCAAAACTTTTATTTACCCAACATCAAAAAATTGCTCAAACTTTTGCTAAAAGTTGAAAATAAATATAAGATCCTTCTACAATTTGAAAAAATCGCTAAAATGTTGCTATTTTTAAGCTAAATTAATTAATTCCAAAATTTTAACATATTTGCCAATTTAATAAATCACTCTATGAACTTGCCAAGATATCCACTACAATAGAGCGTATGCTAAAATCGGGAAAAAAGTCCTGATGCCTGTATATATAACGTTAGTACTCGGTGTGAAAAAATCGCAGCATTCCGCAACGTTATAGCTGTTATTGATAGCTGTTTTTATTAAAGCTTTTCGTCAAATTTGTCTCTTGACTGTAACGATGAACATGTGAAAAAATTATTGCCAAATGTGCACGCCTCAATAACAACGATAAAATTTTCAAATCACAAGTCTATGTACACATATTATAGGGGAGAGTGGGACATATTCGATAACTGATTGTAAACTTTTTTTTTTTAATTGAACAATTGTCTTTATGTATTTGTGGTCAAATGGAAGAATAAACATCCCTCTACATAATACGTAATCGAAATATATTTTCATCATACTTTTTTATATAGATGAGTACCGACATTTACTCTGACTTCTCGTTTAATCGAGGTAGTCAGTGAGGCAAGTTTATTCAGGCTGTGGGGCAAGTTCAATCAATGTATAAACCAAATTTAGTAGTGCTTAGACTTGTTGAAAATGTTACTTGTACTAGTACGTTAATAAAAGTTGGATGAAGATAAAAGTATTCCGATAAAATTGTATTTTATAATTGGACTGAATTACACATGTTTTTACAGTCAAATGAACATAGTTTAAACAAATCATTCCATTAAATTGTAACAAGATAAATCATGATGCCTACATTTTTCCAATTAATTTTTTTTATTTTTCATGTTTTTAAGATACAGGCATGTTTTTTCTAGACTTCGTCAATTTTTTCTCTTTACTTTTCTCGTATTCATTCCCTCACTGGACTGTTCCGAGCAATGATGCTTTTACCGCGTTGTCTTCCTTGCGTGGGTTTTCTCGGTTTCGCTTTTGGAAATCTTCGGTCTGTGCACATGATCGAAGTATTCGACTCAATGATTACAAGCTTAGACTTTCGGTTAGAGTTATTTAAAATTGAATTAGAGATAAAGTTATTACCTACTCAGTATGGAATTTTATAATGGTTCATGAAATTATGATGACTTCATCACTAAGAAATAGGCTATGGCGAAAAACCAACATTGTGCGTCCAGGAAACGCCTGGGTGCGGAAAAGTGGCCCAGTCGAATCCGAAACTCAGCGCACTTTGAAATTTTGAAATCGCATGATATCTTCAGTCTGTTCTTTGAGGGTGAAATCTCAAAATTTCACTAAAAAACACTAAAATTTAAGGTTTTGTAAAAATGGGCTTAAAATCGATACCGATGCCTTCCAAGGGTGACTTTACGATGAAAAGTCATCAGAGGGTACTTAGAGGTCCGTTCTGAGTCGCCACATTCACCCCATGCCAATCCTCATGGAGGGGGAAATGGCTCAAAGTTGCGTATTTTCGAGTAAAACGCTTAAGGGCATGTGATACTTACAGTTTCCCCGGCTTTTTTTCCACAAAAATGAAAATTTTTAAAAACTGAATTCGGAGATGCTATAAAATATCATAACTGACGTCCCCGGACTCTTTTTTGAGGGATAATTACAAAAAAATTATTGTGCTAAATAAAAATTTTATGCATATGCAATATTTTAAGGTTAATTCATTTTTCATCTCTGCCTTTCCGATAATCTGGAAATTATTTATGAAATAAACTTTTTTGATTGTCTGCAAACAAGGTTAATTCCCGGAGATTAGTTACTATGTTTATTTGTAAGTCCAAAGTTTTCGGCCAAAAATATTGTGTAGTTTGGAAGTAACGCTCGGGTGAATTATAAGACACATAACCTCGAAATATACACGCACGTTGTTAGCAATATCAAAAAATGTTTGATAAAAAAATACAAAAAAAGTGTGGGGACGTCCGTTAGCATGTTCTATATCATTTCCCAGATTTTGAAGGCAAGATATTTCTTATCCTAGGAAAAAAGCCGGGGTAATCTAACACTGAAAAAATCGATACTATTTCCTAAGCGCTATGCAAATTGATCACATTTTGCTAAATTAAAACTTTTTTTAATTAACCTACACAAAAAGTGTGTGGGAACGTCCGTTAGCATGTTCGCAATCATTTCCCAAATTTTTAATGCAAAATATTTATTATTGTAGAAAAAAAGCCGGGGGTACCTAAAACTGGTAAAATCGACAATTTTCTAAGTATCACATGCCCTTAAATAATTGTGCGGTCCCTGGGTCATGTTTGTCTACGAGCACACGAGCGTCTATGCCACCTCTACACT
>NC_046659.1:8281204-8284370 GCF_010883055.1 Belonocnema kinseyi | reverse complement strand
TCCCGTCCCCTTCCCCCTCCCTCTAGTCGAGCATTGTCGAGACTTGTCAGAACCTGTCAATGGCTCGTACTGTCGGCTCACGCCTCATGTTCGTTCACTCGCAGGTGTTAGTTGACGCTGTCGTTATAATTTCTTCTTCTCATTGTCTCGCCGTTGGTTTTTTTGGTGGTAGAAATTCTCGTTCTGCCTGCACTCCCCTCTTTGTTTTGTATGCCACAGCATGTCGAAATTCGCAAAGAGAGACTTTGTGCAGTGCCCTATATTTGGTCCTCCAAAAGATTTTGGTTTGAACGTTTTGCCATCGAGGGCTGACGTTCTGCGATGTTGTCAGGAGGTTCGAAGGCAAAAGAGCTGTCTTTCAGAAAAAGACAAGGAGCCTTAGTTTGGAAACATTGCCAAATTAATAGTTATTTGGGAATCTGCTTCTATCCCAACGGTCTCAGAGCAGCGCATTAAGGAACGTCTCACAAATCTTCATAAAAAATACACTACGTTGAAAAATTCATTGAAGAGTAAAACAACTTCTCAAAGTAATAAGGATGAGAAAATCGCCGCCTTCAAAGAGTACTGCTCTGAATTATTTAACATAGCCGCTTGTAAGTGCGTTGACTTGTCCAGGTGCTCCTGCCCCAAGGAAAAGAAGGTTCCAGCCATAGAGCATGCCTTCTATCTTGACCAAAGAGGTAAAAGACTCATGGGAATCGCCAGCGTAGATGTCTCTGAAACAAAAAGAAAACATAAGAGAGCAGAACTTAATGCAAAAAGAGGCAGACTTGAACGAGGGGAGGGTGGGGAAAGCGTTCCTACTGCATCGGCCTCCACATCTTCCTCTACGATTGATATGGATATAGATTTAGATCCCTTCTTTGAGGAAGGTGAAGGTGCTAATCCTCCTCCTGAAATTAAGGTAAAGATTGATGCTTCTACCGATGAAGACGATTTTCACGACATACCACGCAGACTTCTGCAGAGAAAATCATCGTAGGCGAGACTTGACTTATCTGAAGCAGCAGTAGTTGCTCAAAGATATAGTATAATTCAACGGGCTGCGGCACATTTAAGCTCGTTTGCACTCCTCGCTGCCAATCGAGCAGGTATGATCTCCCCGGATATTTCTCAAAAAGTACCTGAGTGTCTAGTCATAGATAAAAATAAGATAAGGCGCGAGAAAATTAAAATAGGCTCCAAGTTGAAGGAGGAATCATGCCATGAGGATTCTATTCGTGGCTTATACTTCGATAGTCGGAAAGACGAATCATTGACAGCCTCCGGATTTATTAACGAAGAACACATATCTTTGGTGGCCGAACCAGGTTCTAAATACGTAGGCCATGTTGTCGTAGGCCATGCAGTGGTAGTCGTGGGCTGTGACGGTACAAATACGAATACGGGCTGGAAGGGAGGAATTATTCGTCTACTAGAGGAACGACGTGGTCGTCCCTTGCAATGGGTTGTCTATCACATTTCAATGAGCTACCGTTCAGAAGTCTTTTCGTATTTATTGACGGACCTCTGGTCCGAATAAATACTCAGAGCCATTAGGGGGACAACTTCCAACTTGTGAGACCCTCGATGTTGTAAAGTTTAAACAAGTTGAGTGTGACTTGCCTGAGATTGAGCCCACTGATCTCAGCTCAGATCAAAGGTATCTTTATGAGATAGCAGATGCCATACGGTTCGAAGCGTGCACTCCTGAGCTGGCCTCCCAGGAAGATAGGCCCCATCAACATGGCTCGCTGGCTAACAACTGCAAGTATGAGTTGAATACTTACAGTATACGTACCTCAGTGGTTCCACATCGGACGGGATAAGTCTATCGCTGATGTGAGTGGGCACCTCTTCCAAGCAATCAAATTGTCAAGGTTTCTTCCTCTGAAGTACCGAAACATAAGCAACAGACAACTATTAGATACAATATTGTGCCAAAAATTAATTTTGGAGCTAATGATTACACAGAAATGATTGATTGGGAACAGACAGATGTTTCACTTACCGTACCTCCAGTTTTAATTCCTATAACAGAGGATGAACTTACCGCTAAGCTATCTATGGCCGATGGCTTGGTACCAGACTGGGACTTTACATATTTCCCTTGTCACACAGTAGCGGTGGAAAGAACTGTTAGACTGGTAAAAGAGATGTCCAGACAAGGCATCCGTCCCGAGGCTCGGGACCGACAGATACGCGCCACACTTCTTTCTCGAAAAACTGTCAACTTATTTGATACTAAGAAAGACTTTGTGGGTGTAATTAATGACTTGAGACTTAAATAAGCAGGTTCTACATATGGTTGGTGGGTTGGGTAGGACGTGGGTGGAGCCCGATGTGCAGCCACCTCCAAGTGGTGGGCTCTGGGTCACTCGAAGTAGTAGAACTCAGTGAGCTAGGAGCTGCACAAGTATTTAAGCGTTTTACTCGAAAATACGCAATCTTGAGCCATTTCCCCCTCCATGAGGATTGGCATGGGGTGACTTTGGCGATTCGGTACGGAGCTCTAACAAGGAAGGTACCCGAGGTGTACCTCACCGATTTTCTTGAAACTGTGATATGTTATAGATCATCAAAAAATATTCGACACGTATTTTTTTATACGTGCCCATAAGTCCATTTAAGGGGTGAAACCCACCCTTGAAGTTCATCCCTAAAAACACATTTTTTTTAATTTCTCGAATACAATTCGTAATTTTTTACTGGAACAAAGTGGGTAACACTTGTTATTGAAAAGCACATATTTATGCATTATTTTTAGTCATCAGACTCGCAACCCCCGTTTTTTATTAATGAAACACTATATTTGATGGCCATTTTTTTCACTATACACATTTCAGAATCTGTTGAATCTTGACAAAATTAATTGTTTTATGCACAATAATCAAAAATAAAGTTGACCTGTTCCGGCATTTTCAAAAAAAAATCCCTTGAGGGGGTGAGCTACCCCTAACATTTATACTGTTATATTTCGTTATTCGATTACTATATCATAGTGTAAAACTCTTGGATACTATTAAACTTGTTAAGTAAAGTTGATGTAGTTTGAAATTTTCTAAAATCAGCCCTCACAAAGGAATTCATCCCTAAAATTCAATTACAAGTATTATTTTTTCATTACTTAAAAATACCCTTGGACTATTCAGTGGCGTAAAACGTGTAATAATTTTAGTTCACA
>NC_046659.1:8276538-8281104 GCF_010883055.1 Belonocnema kinseyi | reverse complement strand
AAAATGTGTTTTTAGGGGTGAACTTCAAGGGTGGTTTTCACCCCTTAAATGGGCTTATGGGCACGTATAAAAAAATACGTGTCGAATATTTTTTGATGTTCTGCAACATATCACAATTTCAAGAAAATCGGTGAGGTACACCTCGGGTACCTTCCTTGTAAGTACCCTATGATGACTTCATCGTAAAGTCACCCTTGGAAGGCATCGGTATTGATTTTAAGCCCATTTTTGTAAAACCTTAAATTTTAGTGCTTTTTATTGAAATTTCGAGATTTCACCCTCAAAGAACAGACTGAAGATATTATCCGATTTCAAAATTTTAAAGTGCGCTGAGTTTCGGATTGAACTGGGACACTTTTCCGCACCCAGGCGTTCCTGGACGCACAATGTTGGTTTTTCGCCCCAGCCTATTATATAAGGCTGGTGACGCACTATGCGTTTTCGCTGGTCCGGTTTGAATGGATGGTGACGACGTATTATTTCAAATGCGCAGTGACACACTCATCCCGTTTTGCCGTGCCGGATGGTTCCTGTCACAGGATGCTGCGGCAAAACGGAATGACCGGACGGCGGGATAAGTCAGTAAACACACAGTTTCAAGTGGATCGTGACACACTGCACGGCAGAGCGAGACGAAAATGTTCGACACTGATAAATTTGTTGAACTGTTCCACGAAAAACAAGCACTGTGGGATAAACGGTGCAAGGAGTATGGGGACAAAAATTTTCGTGAAAAAGCGTGGTTTGATAGCAGTGGCATGTTTGAGAATTGGATGGAACTCGATTCATCTGTCTGCAACGAAAAAGGGAGTATTCCATTAAAATTTTTTGGTTACAAATTAATATTTCAACAAAATAACGTTATTTACATGTTTGTAGTTTTAATTTGTTTTATTGCTAATCAAAAAACCTACAGCACCAATTAGAGATTAAAATTTTTGTAGAAGTGTTTCGATGTTTTTGATAATGCCAAGCCCATGCAAGTTCATGTTTAAAGAAGCCAAAATGTAAATATGGCAAAATAGAATTGTATTCATGCAAAAATGAGTAATTTTTTACCAACTGTATGATTATATTCAACAACCCGATTAAAACACAGTCACCAATATTTAATGGAGTCTAGCAAATTTTACAAAATGTAGTCCCCTCTCCCCCCTTTCTTTGTCGAGATACTCATTTATTGTTAATCTAAAATCTGATGTTGAGGAGATGCGTGTAAATAATTATAGATAAAATTATAAGCATGTGCAAATTTCTAATTCATCCGATTCCTCATCCAACTCCAAAACTTTGTTAAATTTTTAATTGCGCAAATGAGATGAGAACATTACCCAAAATGTTTGCGATTTTTAATGATTTCTGCTATTTTGTCATATTAATTTTTAGAAAATAAATGACTGAGTTTTTACTGAAAGATGCAATTAAATCGGTGTCATCTGTAATGGGAACAAAATGGCAAGAATAAATTTTTATGACAGACCTTTAAGATAGTTTTATATACATTTATTAAAATTCATAATGTTTTCACAATTATTTTTTACATAATTGTTTTTATTTATGCTCGCCCTTTTAGTATTTGGAAATGTATTATTAATCGCTTTAGCTTTTTGAATTAAGAAAAATTCAGAAAACCAATTACTTCCATTGATGTAAGTAGAATCATACGTTAAATCTAATACATGTAATTGTTTTGGAATGGTCAGTAACATGCACGAAAGGGTGAGATTCGGTGTCATCATAATTGACGCCATTCCTTTGCGCACAAAATTATGGAGAACAGTACAAGCCTTCACGATGATATCGACGAAATCTGGTTGGACTGTTATAGGCGTACAAAAAATTCTCCATTTATTAGCCAGAACTCCGAAAGCACATTCGACACTGCGACGACAGCTACTGACCCTATAATTAAAAACTCTTTTTTCGCATTCAATCCACGAGCGGGGTATGGACTTAAAAGATTCGTCGAAAGTCTCAATGCTTCATCTCCAACCATGACAAAAGGTTGAGGATCTTTGTCCGTATTAGGTAAAGGACGTGGTGGTGGTAGATTCAAATTTCCAGAATACAATTTTTTCCCCATTGGAGAATCTCGAAATACTGTTGCGTCTCCCTCTTTTCCGTAAGCACCAACGTCGATCGCAATAAAATTCAAATTAGCGTCTACAGCTGCCATCAAGACCACGGAGAAAAATTTCTTGTAATTCAAGAATCTTGCCCCCCCCCCCCCCCGTATGGATTCATACACCTGATATGTTTCCCATCTATCGCGGCAACACAGTTGGGGAAATTCGTTTTTTCATAGAATTTTTCTGCAATATCCAACCACATTTCCTCGTTTGCCTCCGGCATTTCTTTTTTTTAAGCAAATTTTAATTGCTAAGCAGGTTTCTTGAACGATTTTCCCAATTGTTGTTCGACCAATACCAAATTCCAATTGGCAAAACAGAATTCCAGTAGACAAGTATCTGGAACATTCAATGAAATATTTGTCGAAATGCTATCTCAAAATTGATGAATAACCTAATTCAAGCATGAAAAATTTGGAATAAGTAATAGGAGTATCAATAACGTTTGTTCTTCATTTTATAACGATATATTTGCAAATGAAATTAATTTTGACTTATCAGGCATTTAAAAAGAGAAATTATTTTTATGTTACATTAATTTGTATCACATCCTGTATACTTAAATATTCAAATCGTGTAATATAAGCGTTATCACAGTAATGGAAAGAATGAATAAATGTCATCAATAGATATTCTATAATAATAAGCAATATTTCACGGATTGATTAAAGAACTTGTTACGTGGAATTTATTTTCAGCAGGGAGAGAAAGATCATTTTTCGGATGAAGAGCACAAAGTTAAAATTTTTCGATTTTAACATTTTGATTCGAGGTTTTCGAAATTTTGTACTTTATACAGTTCAAATAAATGAAATCTCACACGTTGAAGGAGGAAAAAAGAGATTATCTGACTTGATTTTTAATTCTATATTATAATTTTTATATTTTGTTCTACTTTTGGTTCTGTGAATGGATTTTATCTTTGAATTTGTAGATTTCGTAAATCGATATTTCTTTATGACTTAAATTAGAATTAGAATTTTTAATTCTGAAATTATATTGAGGAATTTATAAGGGAATGGTGTAGAGAATGCAAGGGGGTTCAATACTAAATAAATGATTCTTCACTAATTAAAACGACAATCAGATTCAAATTTGTCAAAATGAACTTTGTAATTTCCCTAAATGAAATGAAAAACAAATGGCGACACATGCGAGACAATTACATCAAATCGATGAACTAAGCAAGGAGCGGCGACAGTGCAAAGAAGAGAAGAAAATACGTGTATGCAGAGGAACTAGCATTTCTTCAACAAGGAATAGAGAGAAGAGAAACATCTGGAAATTTTGAAAATTGTGATACCGAAGAGGAGGAAGAAAATGTAAAAGAAGCAAATGAAAGCATCGAAAAGCTAGCTCCAACGAGTTTGTTTTAAATTTCTAGTAAAGAATTGGAAAAAGAGCAACAAAAACGAGGCCGTGTTAAAAGTCTGACGTTATTTTAAAATAAACTGTTAAAAAAATTAGATTCGAGTGAAGAAGAGGCATCTGATCCAGACAAAGCTTTTTCAATTTCTTTGCTTCCACATGTAAAAAGCCTCAACGAAGATGAAAAAATCGAATTCCAAGTTGCAACTTTGAATTTTCTCCACGAAATTAAAAGAAGCAAGACGTTTAACAGCGTTGCTGTGAGTCTCATTTCCGCACTGAATGCCATTCTGAACTTCGTATCTTCTTTAATTATGTATGGCCTCAGCAACTCAAGTAATTCATCAAAAGATTTTACAGACATTCTGTAGTAAGCTACAGAATAAAAATACTTTTTTCACCTCCTCGGTAGTGATGGGTGGGCATTCTTTATCAGGTGTTATGAGGGCAACACGTAATTCCTTGAAGCTATTTATATTTTCTGAGTCTGATTGTTGATTTTTTCTGACCCACCTTTCCCTCTGCTGTAGACTTTTCTTAGCGTCAGATAGTATCCGTATTCTTTCAACAATATGCTGCCTGATGGTCAACAGCTTTGACTTCTTAAGTGTGTGATAACGGGTCCAGAGTTCGCGCGCGAACTTTCGAACCTTGGCGGTAAAATTCCTGCCAGATGTGATGTAGTCAATCACACACTGAATGCGGGACGCGTACTGTCTTGCCCAGCCTATCTTTATGACAAGTTGATGCATTCGTATTTTGGGCTTATGATCAACCGTTGGTTTTGTTTTACGTTTCACATCTGCCAAAGCTCTCGCTGCATTATACACACAATAATTGATAGCCCAGAGGTCGGATTCTCCGGAAAAATGTCCACGAAGCTCGTCATCCATTTCAGCCAGAAATTTAGGCTTGAGAGAAACCTTGGTGTTGATGTTTCTCCGGGTCGTAAAGCATTGCTCTTCCTCTATTGGATGCCTGCCCGCGGTTGATCTTATTTCCGCCGCTCTTTCTCTGTTGCTGGCTTGTTCTAGCTGTGGTAGAGTAGGCGTTCCGCTTACCTAGCCGC
>NC_046659.1:8271480-8276438 GCF_010883055.1 Belonocnema kinseyi | reverse complement strand
TTTCTCCTCCTCTTTCTCTTCTTCCTCCTCCCTCTGCCTTCCTCCATCTCTTCCTCCTCCTCTTCTATCTCCTCCTCCTTATTGAATTTAATTAATTCGAATACCTATAGCTCATACAAACAGCAGACTTTAAGATCTTCATTTCCAGCTATTTCTACACCGAAAAAAATATGTAACTATATTAGTTCAATAATACCTTGAACTAATACGCTTCGCATAAATTAGAACTTAGTAGGTAAAAAAGTCGAACTGGATCTCTTCATTTAATTTGTAATTTTATCGGTTTGAGCATAGAACCGACGCTATAGCAATACCGAATTACATCGATTAAGTAAGTATTGAAATGGAGCAGTTCTTCAGGTAGAACTCGCATCGTTCATAAGTTGAATGTCAGCTGTTCTAAAGCATCGAAACAGATACTGTTCCACTTTTGTATCGGGTACGTAACGAAATTTGGATCAAAGTGTGTCGATATAGATATACTCGCTATGCTTCGCTCCGTTCGACTCTGCTGGTTAGAATGAAGACGAACAGCGAGGATCCAACGAATCTGTAATTTAGGAGCTTCGCATGAGCATTGCGCTGAGTTGAGGCGCCGGACAATATATGCTGGGAAAAATTTTAGAATAATTATTTAAATATCAAATCTCGCGTGCTCTCAGAATTAAACGTTACAGATTCGTTGGATCCTCGCTGTTCGCCGTCATTCGAACCAACAGAGTCGAACGGAGCGAAGCATAGCGAGTATATCTATATTGACGCACTGTGATTCAAATTTCATTGCGTACCCGATACAAAAGTGGAACAGTATCTATTTCGATGCTTTAGAACAGCTGATATACAACTTATGAATGATGCGAGTTTTACATGAAGAACTGCTCCATTTCAAGACTTACTTGATCGATGTAATTCGGTATTGCTATAGCGTCGTTTCTATACTCAAACCGATAAAATTACAAATTAAATGAAGAGATCCAGTTAGACTTTTTTACCAACTGAGTTCTAATTTATGCGAAGCGTATTAGTTCAAGGTATTATTGAACTAAGATAGCTACATATTTTTTTCGGTGTATACTCCAAACTTTGGCGAAAAAGGAAAAGGGGCTTCTTTTATAGAAAGAATAAGATTCCCTTTACAAAACATATTTTTATTCAAATAAACCTAAGCTACCCTTGTCATTGACATTGATCTTTTAATCCCTATTCTAAATCGAGGTAGAATTATAGTTCAATTAGTAAACATCAAAGTATCGTGGATTTCGCCTTTAAATAATCGTACATAGTAGTTTTAATCATATAATTGGCGATCTTCGACTTACTTTCTATAAAGTTTTTTATTCTATCTTTTATCGATGTAAAATAATAGCAAATATAGAATGATAAAATTCTCTTTATTTTATGTAACACTTAGATTTGTCAATTATGACAAGAAAGTGCATTGACACCTTTCATCTCAGGGTAAATGTTTGTTTAGGTACAACACCTGTCTTTCTTTGGAAGTGGGTCAGTAGACTAGAATCATAAAGTCTTTCGTAAGGTAAGAACAACTTCTACAACACGTGGATAAAAAGAGACATTCCCATGAATCGATAATAGTCAATTATTTAACCTTTTGCTTTTATATTGCCTATCGCGCAAGCTCCGATCCCTGGATGCGAAAGAAGCTACCTAGGTCGCTTGGTTATGCAACGATAATATCAAGAATATTATTCCTCGTTCTAGCCTTCACTCGGCTAAATGTGTTTTTAACAGAGTGTAGAGGGTTTTAAATCTCTAAATCTCTTGTATACAATTTGGCGGGTGATCGACAGATCATTAATATTTTAGCATCTGTTTCTATAGACTTGAGTTACAGGTTTTATTTCTGTAGTCACTCAAGAAGGCAGAGGTAAAATCTAGAGGATAAAATATTTGTACTAATATACTTGAGGCTTCAGCTTCCTACTGATTCGCATCTGCGATTTGTGCTTTCCAGGCACAAGATCCAGATAGCCGTTTTGCGACTAGGTTACTATTCTTATAGTTTCACTTCCAGCATAGTTTCACTCGCTCCCAGAAAAATCGCGGTAAAATTTCAGCCACAATCACGTCTCACGAACGTGAGATGGGTGGTTACAGTCTGTAACGGAATCAATACGGCGATCTGGCATAAGTGTCGTGCATCCTAAGAACACGGTACGACCCAAGGACTATCGTCTTCTGCATTTTCCCGTAAGTGTTTTAGCATATTGTTGACACGCAGAGATGCTTTTCAGGCTATTAACCAGTGAAAGCTTGTCACCTCCAAGAGCGCCGATAGGAGGACGATTAGCTTAACAGAATACTCCGGGTACAATCGTCGAGACTCATTTATAAGGTTTCTATACCTCTCTTACTCTTCATTCTCCTTGCCTGTGATGTTTTCGTCAGCTGGTGGAGAATATAAAGTTCCAGTATATGCGGCACTTCCCATTATCGACAATTGACTCGAATTCCCTCGGAGCGTTTAGAGGAGTGATATTAAGGTTAATGCCGTAAGAGTGACAGAGATGATAATAAAGCATTCTTAGTGCCGCATTGTGCCTTTGGATGTAGGTCGTTCCCACATGAGTTGGACAACTAGATAGTTTGTGAGCTAAATGCTCGGGGTGTGCATGGCACGCCCTGCAGCTATCATCGGGAATGTCTTGGCTCAAAATGTGGCGACAGTATGTTAAGGTGGAAATGACACCGTCTTGGCATGCCAAAATGAAACCCTCCGTACCAGACTTCAATCCGGGTGATTTAAAGATAGCAAAAGTTAGCTCACATGACATTGACTGATCCTCCACATTTCTGTGGAAGATGTAGTGCATCCTCTTACCGATGAGCTGGTCACGAAAGTTTTTTTCTCGTGCTTTTTTGATGCGGGCTTTCAGGAGTGAGTAATCGAGATAGATAAGATTTGATGCATTTTGCTCACTCCTAATACTGACGTTAAGTCCGAGTGTTTCAGCAGCCTCCTCCGCTGCTTTGTACAGAAACGCTCCTTTTCCCACTTCTTCGTTCTTCCTGACCATTTTAAGAAGAGGGTCTCTTTCATCTGCGACTTCTTGTCGCGATATCAATGGATCTGAGCTCGTTCTTCGTCGATAGAGCCACTCCAAATGAATAGAGTACTACCGGGATGGCAAGCATGTTCGTTGGAGATACTTTGATCCTCGCGGACAGTTCGGAAGACCAAATCTGCCGGATGAGACGTTTGTATCTGCTTCGGAGAGCATTCTTTATAGATGTCACATCCTGAATGCTGCTCTGTGGCACGCCCAGGTATATATAAGTCTCTTCAACGCAAAGGTGTGTATGGCGCTTCTATCGACGAGCTCGCGGTCTTCAGGGATTCTATTAAGTTTTCCTCGCTTCAAATAAACCTTGGCGCATTTGTCTAACCCAAATTCCATTCCAATTTCCTTAGTATATCGTTCGACAATCCCTAGAGCTAGATGTAGTTGCTTTTTGTTTTTACCATGGATCTTAAGATTGTGCATGTAAAATGCATGAGTGATCTTGTACTTTCGATCTACAGGTTTGCTGCACAAGTACCTCTCGGAATGGCAGAGTGCTAGAGATAGTGTCAATAATGTAAGGCTTTACATGTAATAATGTAAGCTTTCCAAAAGACAGATAATAAGTCTATGGGAGGTCGAATCAAAAGGTTTCAGATAATCAATCCAGGCAATCGATAGGTCACGCTGGTAAAATTCTGCATCTTTGCAGACACATCTATCGATGAGCAGGTTCTCCGGACATCCCGCTATATCTGATGCAGTGTGTTCAGACGAGTGATTGGCCTGTAATTCTTCGAGTCAGCTAAGTTGCCTATTTTCGGCAGGAGTATTGTGCGCCCTTCTACCAACCACTCCGGAATCGGCTCTTGCAACTTTAAATATGAGGTGAAAATACGGGCCAAATGCTGATCGGTTGAAGGAAACTTCTTCCACCAGAAGGATTTGATACAATCTGGTCCCGGAGCGGAATAGTTCTTCATCCCTCTTAATACTTTTTCCACTTCCTCGGTAGTACTGGGTGGACATTCTTCATCAGGTGTTATGAGGGCATCACACAGCTCCTTGAAGCTATTTATGTTCTCTTTAGCCAGATCTTGAGGCTTGAGAGACACCTTGGGGTTGATGTTTCTCCGGGTCATAAAGCATCGCTCTTCCTCTATTGGATGCCTGCCCGCAGTTGGTCTTAGTGCCGCCCCTCTTTCCCTGTTGCCGGCTTGTTCTAGCTGTGGTAGAGTAGGTGTTTCGCTTACATAGCCCCTTTTTTGGATCAGTTCGGCATGGTTTCGCAAACCTTGATACGAAAAGTGCGGTAGCTCCGGGTGTTTCTCGCACCACAGAGTATGCAGCCGTGCCATGTAACCCCGTTCAGCGGCAACACTCGCATCGTAGCACTCTAGCAAGTCGAGATTCAGTCACTCCGTCCACCTAAAGGTCTCGAGATTCCGCCGATCCATCGCATTGAATCCATCTTGATTGGCTCCCTCAGCTCTAGAGTGGTCGGCATTGTTGGCCGACATATTGTCGGGGGCTCTGCGCGTTCTGTTGTTTTGAACCGCACTTTCTACAGCTATGTTTGGCGTTGCCATTGTTGTTCTCACGAGAAGCTAGGGAAAGGGGTTCGTCCATCCTTGTAGAGCCCCGCATGCAAGGATAAGGCTGCGTACTCTGAGAGGTCACCCGATATCCCAGAGTCACCGTTCTAGACACCTCACGCAGGTGCCATTCAGCTTTCGGCACGATTTTTACACCTCCACTTGGGGGTTATTCCTTCGGGACCACCCATGGACAATTGTCCGCGACTGCCTATTTATTTTTGTAACCATATTTAGCAGAGACCCTTGGTATAGGGACCCTCTATCCGCAACCTGAGGACGCGTTCGGTGGCTTTGTCATAGGCCCTTCGGTTTGATTCTAGAGGAATCAAAACCGAAC
>NC_046659.1:8255452-8271380 GCF_010883055.1 Belonocnema kinseyi | reverse complement strand
GAGTTTGGTGTAATTGCGAAACGTCATACTTGTATCGAATTTTAGAAATCAAATCAATATCTAGTGATTTATTTTTGAGTTAATCTAGTATGACATTCTTAATTTTGATTGTTACCAACATCTCAAATCCTAAACTTACGTTCATTTTTAAAATATGTGAACCCCAGAAAACGACCTATAGAATATTCAGGTTTAAAGTTAATTATAAAATAAAAAGATGATGTGTATTTGACATACTTCAGACCACAAAAAAGTATCTGGATGTTGTTGAAAATCCTTTATTATTTGTCAACGTTTCGAGCACATAAGTTTCTCTTCATCATTACAGTCAATTATTAAAAAGTTCTATTCATAATAAAGGTTTACAAAAATCTCAATCTCTTTTTCTCATGAGTGTGAATAGAATAAAATATATGTTTGAAATGTGAAATTAAGTGAAAATACCATTGTTCAATTTTATACATAGCACAAAAGTAAGGTTTAGAATTTTAAAACAACATATATTTAACTAATTATTGAAATCACTTCTGCTTAATTATTGATAATTAAAATCAATCAACTTTACTGATTTCATGATAAATAAATATTGAAATCAATAAATAGAAACGGAAAGGCTCGGAAAGAAGGTTCTATTCCAAATCTTTACGAATTGTATGGAAACTTTGCATTTTATTTATTTCCGAAGGTTTCCGATGTGTTTCCGAACTTTCACCGAAGTGACCCACTGCATCTACTTCTTTCCGGGCGTTTTCGAATAAGTGTTGTAGTGTCCCATTACCCTACCGGAAAGACGATTTCTAGATGATGTCATCTAGGAGCATATCATCTACAATTGACCCTTTGCTAGATTATAACTAGAGGACTTCTAGACTCACAAAGGTCACTGTCCTCAGTGCCTTTTTTATGAAGTAAGCAGTAAAACGGTAAATTATTTTTAAGGGCATGCTCTTCGGTGACCACGTGACCAAACTAGTCCCTGGTTATGAACCTTTTTTTGGTGTTCACTGTGTACACACGGATCGAGATGTCGTGTTTAAACTTTGACAGACAAAATAAAGAGCACTAAAGAACGTTTTTATACTTCAATATATTGGTAATTTTAAAGAAAGTTTATTTATAAATTGATGGAATAGGAAATTACCATTCGAGTTATAGCACTTTGCAGATCATTTTTGGTTTGATGCATTTTAGATTTTTGATTCTCTCATATTGAGCACTGACACCAATTTCATACTAAATCGTCTAAACCTTGAAAAAAATTAATATAAGCAATAAAATTTGCACATTCGTTGCAAATCAACAAATAAGTACAATGATTTTCATTTTTTTGGTCCTAAAAATAAATGATAAATTTCAAATTGGAAACATATCAATATCAGCAATGTGCTCAAATTTACTCGTCGGAGTTCTCCAACCAACTTCCATAATTCTTGACGTTGAATCGATCAGCTGATAACTATTGTTGACAGTGAACCAACCAGCGGGACTCAGCTTCGGACTCGCCTTCTCTTTTTCCCCCGGCGAAATTTTATTTTTATTCTTAGAATTGTTTCAAATCGGTACAAAAAATCCACAAGAATATATAACCATTAGAAAATTTTTATTATTTTCTGAAGATGAACATTTCTCAAGATAAGACTTAGACGGATTTTCGAGTATCACATTCTAAGATGTTTCTCGATTATTTTAAATCAAGGCATCGACTTTGTCGACGCGAAAAGTTTATTTCCCATTCCTGTAGTATGTTACTAGAAAACTTTCTTCGTAATTATGAACATTTTGATATGTGCAAACGTTCCTTAGTGCTTTCTATATAACTTCCTAAATCCTGAACACGATATCTCAATCCGTATGGACGTAGTGAGGACCAAAAAAAATGTAAATCATTTCATTATCTACACAAAAATACCATGAACGAACTTAGTCACGTGATCTCGACTTTATCGACGTTCAAAGTTTCTTTTTTTTCTCTGCTAGAATTCGCTAAAAATGCTCCAAAAATAATGATAGGTAGTACGTGTGCGCAGAGACTAAATTTTTTATTTTCAACGAATGTGGAAATTTTATTGCTTATATTATTTTTTTTAAGGCTTAGATGATTTAGTCCAAAATTTGTGTCGGTGCTCAATATACACGAATCAAACAATCTGAAATGCATCAAACCAAATATTACCTGCAAAGTGTTATAACTCGAATGGTTATATCCTATTTCATCAATTTATAAATAAACTTTATTTAAAATTATAAACATATTGATGTATACAAACGTTCTTTAGTGCCTTTTATGTAATCTGTCAAATTTTAAACGCGATATCTCATTCCGTGTGGACACAGTGAACACCAAAAAAAATGCTCATAACCGGGGACAAGTTTGGCCACATGGTCACTGAAAAGCATGCCCTTAAGCCGCCCCTATTAATATCTCTACCTGTGTATAGTAAGCGTCTAACTTCAATACATTTTACTCGGTGAAATTGGTGTAATACTCGAAAATTTTATGGTATTACTTCATATAGAGTTGTATTCAAATGCAGAACATAGTTAACTTCCAAGAAATGATTTCTAAGACACTCCAAAAATATATTTTCTTACTCTAAGAATATGTAGTATCGGAGCAATAGAGTAATGCCTTAACTTAATGTAATTTCTACTCAAGTAGAATCTCTTAGACAAGCAATCTAAATTTTAAGTGACAGTTTATGAAAATTCAAAACATGATTTCTCAACGACAAAAAAAATTACTTTAAAAATTGTTGTCGTATAACCTTCATTTTTTAAATCATTAAATTATGTACTTCGCATACACTTAGACTTACACATTCAATCGCACGCTCGAACGCTTCGAAAATCGCATTCCCCGAGGATTCGAACCCTACCTAAGCTATCTAATCTAGTGTGTCCTAACCGCGGGCTCTACAGGCTTCGCTATCGAAGCACTTGGATCGCGGTGACAAAATCTAGCCCTAGTATTGCAAGGCAGGGTCGTACCAAGTCGTATGGTGAGTCTCAATCGTCTTCAAACTAAAAAACTGTTGAACTCAATGTTTCTTTAAACATCTTTCTAATGATAATTGAGCAGTTCTAAGGCAAATTAAACACTTTAAAAGACTTTTATGGACCATTTGTTGTTTAGAAATATTTAAGAACTGAGTTTTATTTATTTCAAAAAAGGGACGATGCTTTGTTTCTTTAAATATTTGAAATATTTATAAAACATTCAAAAGTATTAAACACTAAAGAAATTTCAAGGGCAAAAATGCTTGAATAACATCAATGACAAAAAATTCAAAGATTTAATCCGCTTAGAAACTGTCTAAAGCTTATAAAAAATGAAGAACTTTCGAGTTCATAGACGTTTTAATCACCTCAGTGACAAAAAACATTTTCAGCTTTCTAAAAACCTCTGTAAAACGTTTTTGATTGATCTAAAAGAAAAAAATGGATACCTAGTGTGAATATTACCTATTTCAAAAAGTGCGCGATATTTTATTTTTCTTTGGAATGTAAAATACTTCAAAATCAGAAGAAAAAAAAATTCTGTAAAGAAAATTTGAGTACAAGAACTTGCAAGTCGAAAGTGATTCTCACGGTGGTTGGATGAAAAATATTTGTGTGCTTCTTCCTTGCGTTACATCCTAAAAGGAAGAAACTTACCTTGTTAAAAGTAATTATCAATCAGTATTTTAGCTAAATTCAGCAAATATTCGGTCTTACGGTCAATGATAAAATCAAAATAAAAGCATCCGAAATAACATGTGAAAATCATATTTATTTCTTTTAAAAATCCTCAACGTTTCGACCAACACTGCGGGTCTTTATCAATTATACTGATTGAAAATTAAAACGGTCGAAGAAAGGAAAAACAGTTTGGATCTGCTGTATCTACAATTGTTTTGTATAGTTGTTAAAAGTAATTATTTAACAGGCTCCTCGTTTTTGAACGAAATCTAGGATTTCGAAACAGGGATGAGAATAACTTCCGAATGTTAATCTCAACTTCAAAAAGGACTCGCGAAAGAAATGCAACTGAATATACGTATAATATTTAAAAGTTTATCAAATTAAAGAAATTACAAGTTTAAAGCTAGATAGCTGGCTTGAAAAATATCGAAAAGGATTATGTTAATATTTGATTTAATTTTTAAATTTACTGGTATTTTGATTTTAAAGTTGATTTGCACTGGAGACTCAATGTTACCAGAAACTCTTCATTTCAGATCTCCACCTTAAAATTAAGGTAGATCTGAATGGTTGAGTTTTTAAATAAATGGTAAATATTTGAGTTCTGAACTCGTTGATTTAAACTTACCAATTTTTATAATCCAAATTGCACTGGTAAAATTGGGTTAACAGGTGGGCCTGTTATTATCAAAAGAGATCTTTTGAGTAAAGCTTCACTTATTTCAAAGGGATTTGAAATCCTAATCGACTTCAGTTCGATTGAATTTCCGAAGCACAACACTGATTCTACTTTTATGTTGAAATTCGTATTTCGACAATTTGGAAGTAGTTTTCAAACAACTGGAGTCTTTTAATTAATATAATATTTATAGATTTATTTCGTTGCACTCGAAGGCAGAGCTTCCGCCCGATATGAAGAGTATAGTTTGACTGATTTTTCGATGTACTTTTTAGCAGAGCTTCCGCCCGATTAGAAATTTGGAGATTGACTGACTCTTCGATGTACTTTCGAGTAGAGCTTCCGTCTGATTTGAAATTTATAGATAGCCTGCTTTTTGATTCAGATCCTGGGTTTATATATGTTAGATTCCATTGTGATCAGAACCAAAAACTTGACGGTGAGGGGACGACACAATTGATATCAATTGATTTCTATGTATATCCAGGTGTCTATATCTGAAGGCATAGAATCGGGGTGCAGTACCTTGAGTCCAAGGAACTGATCAATGTGCTACCCTCTTTAATTTTTCGTGGCTGACTTTTATGAGCAGCGGCCGAAGATTTGTACATGAGAAATCATTGTATTTTGGCGGTGTATTGAAAGTTAAGATGTACAAACTGCGGGGTTTGTACAACGATGTTTAAAACATTGATTGTAACACACGGGATAATAATAAATATTCACGAGTCTGTGCGTTTTTATAAGAACATAATCCTTTCCATTCATAATTACTCATGTAAATTATAAGTATAAATATAGCGATGATAAATAATATAAGTAAAAATAACATAGTTATAATACATCACAGGACGTGACACTTGCATTCACAATTATTATATTTTTTAAGTTTTTAATTGTCAATTTGCAAATAATTCTTTTATAACCTAAAATACATTCTTAATAAACTTTGAAAAAATGTTACTGAATTCATTTTCCTTGAATATGTTGCTTTAAAAAGGCACAACATTTTTTTTAATTATCAAGAAAATTTAACAATTATATTTAAATTGAATTAATAATAAGCGCCCTTTTTCCCTTGTTGATGACTCTTTCCTTGTTATTTTCAGTTCCCAGATGTTGGGATTTTCCCAAAATCGGGACGACATAAAATAAATGAAACGTAAATTTTACCTGGTTACAGCGTAGGGCACTTAGGGGTCCTTTCGTACGGGAATATCATTGTCAATACTAAATAAATCAATTTCAATACTAAACAAGTTTTAGGCAACAGATTTTTTAATTTTAAAAAAAGGTTTAATGTAGCCGAATTTTTTTCATAATTTTCAACTTCGGAAAGAAATCGGAAGCAAAGTTCTCGTACAATTCGGAAAGGAACGGAACCTCTTTCCTCACCCTTTCCGAAATATTTCCGTATCTTTCCCACGCGGTCTTTCCGAATCTTTCTGAGTCTTTCCGAATGCCATATTCTCTGATTTCTTTCCGTTCATTTCCGAATATAGCCAAATGTTTCCGATTTCTCTCCGAATGTTTCCGATTTCTTTCCGAATGACTCCCCACTTAACTCTTACCGAGTGTACCCAATTTCTCTCTGAATCAATTAAAAATATATATTATCGTAATAATAATTTATTTTCAACTTCAAAGCATTTTAAATTGCACCGATCCTATTGATTCCTGTTGACTCCAGCAAAGACGTTTCCGGAAAACCTAGAAGCAGAGAGATTTCATATCTCAGAGAACCTTTTTCACTTTCGTGCATTACGTATGCACATTATCATATCTAAATATTCCAAATTTCGAATATTCCATTTCTCATTGAATATGTCATGGCATGGGAACGGGGTTGTATAATTGCATTCATATTCAGTACTTTCCCAATTGACTTCAATTTTATGTTACTCTATACACCTATACCAGTTTTTGTGTGTACTAAGAGGTTATGAAACAAATAACCTAAAATTATAGTTAATCCTTATTTTCTTCTACTCATTTTCAACATTGAAACACATTTTATTAGTACTGACATATTTCTATATCTCAAAATTACAACAACATTAATAATGTTAAGATTTTAATTAATATTATAATATATAAGGCAATAAATTAAATTAAATAAGATTATGAAATAAATAATAAAATAAAAAATATATATTTCTTGAATAATTATTGTATGTATTTAATCTCTCCCTTTTACGGGTTTGAGGGCCTCCGCTCCCTGTACATATATTAAAAACTCCATCCTTAGTGTAACTTAACCACTACTCATATTCTACTATTTCGCGTTGCGTAATACAAATAAGAATAATATTTATTCTACAAATGAGCGATCTTCTAGGGCTTCCGTTTGCTCTTACCATACAAATAAATTTTCCGCGATATTGAAATCAATGTTTACTTTTTACTGTACTTTTTTAGGATTACCTGTTTGGCTCTGCCCTACTTCTTTGCTTTCATTTACTTCTTCCCATTTCTATATCCACATCATTTTCTGTCAATTACCATCCAAAATCCGTCTTACACACTCATCTACACTCAACGGCCCATCTTCCTGTCTTGTACATCTCTCTGATACATGTGCCCAGGACTCCATTTTGTATCCACATACTCTACATAGATTCTCCTTTTCATACATCCAATATCTGCGTGCTCTCACTCCTTCTCCCATTCTACACCGTGCAATCCTACGCCATTTTTCTTTCTTTTTATTTTTTTGCAGATATTCTGGTTCAGTCAATCCTTCGACCATCATATAACATCTATTGTACCTCGAATCTATAATCTACGTCCATCTTTCTTCTCATTGTTTAATAATAGGTCTAACTCTATGTCCTGCCACTCCATAACCCCTTCTGGTATATTGCAAACCCTTATCATTTTTCTCCTTTCTTCCTCCCATTTTGAAATTCCCAAATTGCCTTTCGCCTCATTCTTCCGAATTTCGCCCAAACACACTTGTGTTATTCTGCTTCCCTCTTCCCTTTTTAGCTTCTCTTCAAACCTCCAGACTCTCTCAATTTGTTTAGTTACCATTTTTCCTTTCCTAACTCTTCTCTTAACATGAATCATCGGCAACTCCAACTGATGCACATTACCCATCTCAAAAATCTCTCATGCTTGCTTTCCACTTTCCTATAGCCCTTTCATCCTCAGACCTCCACTTGATAACACAACAGCGTCCAAACTAATGCGTCAAACAACCAGACCCTGATCCTGAAGATGTAATTAAACCTTCTCTTTCCTATACCCATACTTGGCCCATCAATTTACTCGCACATTTAATTCTTTTCCTCACCTGCAGCTCGTTTCCCCCTTCTGCCTCAAACCAAAAACCTGGGTAACAGAACTCCTACACAATGTCCACTTTTTGTCCATTCACCTTCCAAACATCATTTATTTAGCTCTTTCTATTCCTGAAGCACATTACTTTTGTCTTATTTACGTTCGCCGTCAAATATTTTGCTCCCACATACTCTTCGAAGATTCTTATGATTAGGTTCATCCCCTTCTCATCATCTGCTAACAGAACTACATCGTCCGCGTATGCTAGAGAGTATAGTTTGCTATTACCCAAAACCTTTCCTTCTTTCCCTTTCTCCTTTAGCTTCCTCTCTAAGTCTGCCAGCAGCATATTACAAAGTTACGATCTCAACGGGTACCCTTGCGTTAGACGTCTTCCGGTCCAGAAAACCTGCCCTTTTTTCTTTCCTATCTTCACCCTAATCCTGGTTTCAGCAAAAATTTATTTTATCCTCTCCAAAAACTTTTCCTCTACACCCCTCTCTTTGATTGCCTGCCATAGCACTTTTATGTTCATTGAGTCAAACGCTGCTTCAAAATCTACGAAAATGCGACTAGTTTCTTTACCTTTCTCTCTAAATTTCTGACAACCAAGTAGTTAAGTACGTAGATGTTGTCTGTAGTTCTTTCCCTTCCCTTTCTTGACAAGTAATACAACCTGTCCTGTCACCCACTCTTCCGGCCCCCCTTCTCCTTTCCAGACCTTGTTTCAGATCTTCCACATCCCATCCCTAACTCATTCATCTCCATACTTCCTCGCTTCGTTCTCCATCCCACATAATCCTGTCTCCTGGATTTTTTTAGCCTATTTATTGCCTTATCCACATCTTATCTTTTTATTTTGTTCTCTTCCTGCATTTCTCCTTGGATTACTCTTCTCTTTTCCCCTTTAATCTTATTTTGCTCTTCCCCTAATAAACCCTTAAAATAATCTGTCCATTCTTCCTTTTATATTTTTTCATTAACGCTCTTCCTTTTCCCTCTATTCCTATTTATTGCATCTTACACCCTACCTTCTTTGATCGGGTTTTCTACTTCTGCCTTATATTCCTCCTTTCCCTTTTGACTTTTTCTTTCCAGCATCTTCTCATGTTCGGTTTTTCTCCTTTTATATTTTATATTACCCTCCCAGAATTCCTTGTCCCACGACTTCAACCTTTCAATTAACGAGTCTACTCCTTGCTCTTTTTCATACCGAACCTTCTTTTTTCCACCTTTTGTTTGAACTCTTTTAATTTATCTCCCCCCCCCCCCCCCAACAGACTCCCATTTTCGTGTAACTTTCTCCCCCTTTTTCATTTCTGCATCTGTCGCGCTTAATGACACCTTCTTTCAGTGTAGCTATGGCCGGGAAGTGTTCGGACCTTATCTCATTCCCCACCTTCATGCTACCTATCATGTGCTGCATTCTTTCTTCAGATAAGATTTAGTCTACTACTATTGCTTCCTTTCCTATGAATGTGATCTCTCTTCCTCATCTCCTTTCATATTTCCACTATATATGAATTATCCTGTTTCTCTTATCACGTCTAGTAACTTCCTCCTCTCCCGGTCCGTCTTCCTATGTTTGGAGTTCCTTATATATGCCCCCTTTTCTTCATTCCAAATCCCTCCTCCTTACTCGCAAGTCCATACATTTAAGTCCCCACATTTTCTACCTTTTACTCATAATTCTTTTCTTATCCTTGGAAACATGTCTCCCATTCATATCCGTTTAACCTATTCGTCCCAGAACCATTCCTGTCCATTTATCCATAACCTATTTCTCCGTATCCATACCGAGAGACCCTTTTTCCTCATGGCAAGAGGGTTTGTACCTACACAGCAAAAAAATGAATTTAATGAATTATTTAATTTTAATTAATCAGTTATTTAATTTAAACTAATTAATAATTAATTTTAATTAACTAATTTTTAATTAATAATAATTGACTTTCGTTTCCGGTGCCGATAGTAGAGTAACGTAGCTTTTGTAGTGATGTTCTTTGAATATTTAGAACGGGGAAGAGAAGTGATTATACTTAGCGTTGTGAAAATTTAGGCGAGGAAGAAGTGACGTGTTGCGAGTTTGGTTCAGGAGATAAAGTAGGGTAGAGTAGAATGTCTGTGACAGGGAGCCCAGACAGAGGGCGGCAGATGAACGACGCAAACGAGAATAAAGGGTCGAGTGGGGATGTACGGGAAGTTCAAATGAGTGAGCATGAGGCGGTTGTCGAGGCAATCTGCGAAAGTGGTGATGACAAGATGTACAAGACGCAGTTTAGTAGTGAGGGAATTGCAACCGCAGAGTTATTATCTAGTCAGAGCACAACAGGGTAGGCTTGCGTGTAGAAAATGAGAGATTGCGAAGTAGATTAACGCAGATGGGAAGACAAATAGAGGGGTAGCAAAGATCAAAGAGCAAAAATAATGTAATGATCAAGGGGCTGAAAGTGAATAGTGAAACGGGAGAGGAACAGGTTAAGAAGCTAATGAGAGAAATAAGAGCACAAATTAGGATAAGAGGGGAAAGAAAATAGGAAGAGTGAAGGAAGGGAACACATGTTTTTGGTGGAATTGGGGTGTTAAGAAGAGAGGTTTGAAGTTGTGGGCAAAAAGAAGTTGTTAAAGGAAAGAACAGAGAGAATAGAAGAAGATCTGACCTGGTAAAAAAGGAGAAGAAAATGGTTAATTGAGCGGGGGGCATGGGCAGAAAGAAGGAAAGGTAGCAAGTAATAATAGGGAGAGATAGAATTTGGGTAAACGGAGAGATGTGGATCTGGGTCGAAGAAATCCAAGAATTGAGACCTTGCCATGCAAGGCAAGGAAATGAGAAGGATAAAGAAAAGGTAAAGAAGAAGGAAGCAAATGCGTCGAGGTTTCCAAAATAAAAAAGTGCTAAAGATAAGGACAGGGGGAACGGGAGGAGAAGATGGGCAGGTGAAGATGACATTCTGGAATGTTTCAGGATCTGAGAAAAAAGAAAAGAGTTTTTGGGGGGAATTGACAAAATGGCACGCAATAATGATGAGCGAAACATGGGCAGATGAAAAAGACTGGAAGAGGATGAAAAGAATGTTACCGAAAGGTTACCATATGTGTGGACGATGCAAGAAGCAAGAAAGGAACACGTTAAAGACAGAGGGATGAGCGGAATGGTCTCAGGAGTGAGAAAAGAATTGGCAGAAAAATGGAGTGAAGAGGGGATTAGGAACGAATAGCATGGAACAATATAAGAAGGATTATAGTTGAAAAAAGTCAAAATAGTGGTGGTTTGTGCATAGAGAAGAAGAGGGGAAGAGGAATGTTGGAGAGTAATTAAAAGGTGGATAGAGGAAAAGAAGGAAGAGTTGGTTTTAATAGGAGATGATTTAAATGCCTGGACTGGCCAACAAGGGAGAGGGACGTGGAATAAAGAAAAGGAGGTTTATGTAACGAGTTCCAAACATTGGGAGACAGTCAGGGAGGGGAGCAGGTTACTAGACATGAAAGGAGAAACGGGGTGGTTTATATGGAATGGCAATATGAAAGGAGATGAGGAAGGGGAGATCACTTTTGTAGAGAATAGGGAGACAGTAATAGACGACATCCTTGCGAAAGAAAGAATGATGAATCAGATAGAATGTATGAAAGTGGCTAATGAGATAGGGTCCGAGCACTTCCCGGTAATAGATATGCTGAAGGTGGTGGCCATAAGATTGACAATTAGAGAAAGGAAAGAGCCGGAGAAAGGAACAAGAAAATGAATGTCTGGGGTGGATAATCTGAAAGAGTTTAAAGGGAAAATGGAAAATGAGAAGATTAGGTATGAAGAAGAGGAGAGAGTAGACTCGTTCATTGAAAAATTGGAAGGATCGAGTAAGAAGGTAAGGAATGAGAGAGATAAAAAAAAAGAAACAGAAGAGGAAAAGCGAGGATGGTGGGACGATGAATATAAGGCAAAAGTAGAAAAATTGATCAAAGAAGGCAGATTGTAGGATGTAATAAATAGAGATAGAGGGGAAAGGAAGAGCGTGAATAAAGTAACAGAAATGGAGGAATGGACGGATTATTTCAAGGTTCTATTAGGGGGAGAGAAAAATAAGATCAAAAGGGAAAAGAGAAGGATAGTCCATGAAGAAATGGAGAAAGGGAACGAAATAACAAGAGAAGAAGTGGGTGAGGCAATAAATAGGCTAAAAAAAAGCAAAGAAACAGGATTATATGGGATGGAGAACGAAGCGATGAAGTATGGAGGAAATGGAGTTAGAGATAGGATGTGGAAGATCTGCAACAAGGTTTGGAAAGGAGAAGGGTGGCCGGAAGAATGGATGAGGACTGGTGATATCACTTGTCAATAAAGGGGCGAGAAAGAAGGTAGAGGAGTGCAGAGAGATCACTCTCATGGCAGTCGGTTATAAAATATATGTAAAAATCTTAAGAAAATGGTTGGCGGGGTTGGTTTTAGAACAGAGATGGGAACGATAGACAACATGCACGTACTGAACTACTTGGTTAACAGAAACCTAGGAAAAAAGGGAGGCCGATTAGTCTCGTTGTTCGTGGATTTTAAAGCAGCTTCAGTAAACAGAAAAGTGTTATGCCGTGCAATGGAAGAGAGGGGAATAAAAGTAAGGCTGGTGGAGATGATAAAGGAAATTTTTTCTGAAACGAGGACTAGGGTTAAGGTAGGAAAGAAAAAAGGAGAGGTACTCTGGACAGGGTGAGGTCTAAGGCAAGAGTGCCCTTTGAGTCCGCTACTTTTTAACATGTTGTTGGCAGATTTAGAGTAGAAGCTAAAGAAGAAAGGAAAATAGGGGACGATATTGGGATACAGAAAATTATACTCTCTAGCTTACGCGCACGACAATGTTAGTAAGGTAATAAGACAAAGGTTATGATGAAAAGAATAGAAAGTGCGAGTAAAGTGATGTGTCAAGTATAGGGTATTGGAAAGACAAGGTGCAAGGACAATTGGGGAATGAGGGTCTGGTGGTTTGATCCGTTGGTTTGGGGGGGGTGATGTGTTATGCAATGGAGATCTGAGGATGAAAGGAACATAGGAAAGTAGAGAGCATGTATGAGCGATTTCTTAGATGGGCAATGGGGGTTAGTTGGAGTTGCCCAGGATACATGTTAAAGGTAGAATTAGGGAGGTAAAATAGTTACTAAACAAGTTAAGAGAGCCTGGAAGTTTCAAGAAAAGCTGAAAAGGATAGAGAAGAGTAGAATTGCACAAGTATGCTTGAACATAGTTCGGAAGATGGAGACGAGAGGAAATTTGGGAAATTCGAAATGGGAGCAAGAAAGCTTAAAAATGAGGAGAGTGTGATATATGAGAAGGGGTTATGGAGAGGCAGGACATAGAGTTAGAGCTATGGGTAAGACAAGGAGGGGAGATGTAAAAAGATTATGAATTCGACGTACAATGGATAGGATATGATGGTCAAAGGGCTGAAGGAACTAGATTATCTGCAGAAAATAAAAATGGAAGACAAAAGAAGTAGGGTGATACGGTTTAGATAGAGTATGTGGATAAGAAATGGAGTCATGGGCACATGACTACGTGTGTATTAGAGAAATGTACAGGAGAGGAAGATGGAGAGTTGAGTATGGATGAGTATGTAAGATGGATTTTGTATGGTAATGGACATGGTGTGATGTGGATGAAAAGATTGAAAGAAGTAAGGGAGTAGGGCAGAGCCAAACGGGTAGTCCTGAAAAAGGAAAGTAAAAAGCAAAAGGTAATTTCATAATCTTGGAAAATGTTTGTTTTTATAGCAAGAGGAAACGGAAGCCCTGTAAGGTCGTTTATTAATATAATCATCATTAGTATTATTTTTTAATGTGAAAAAAACATTTCTGTGTTGAAATGTTGTCACAGGCTTATACTGCCCAATTTGTCGAAGGCATTTTTGCTTAGAGTTGAATCTTTATTTGATCATTTTGCTCGGGGCTGTCCCGGTATGTATCATCAGTCACGGACGCATTTTTATAATGCAATAAAGTGATCTGATGAGTGCAGTCTGCCCAGACATATTGGACAAAGCCTGGTTTTTACCCCATCATTGACGGACTGTGTTGCAGTCAAGCACACGATGGGGGGGGGCCTACAGCTTAAGGTGGGTTCCGAACCACCAGAACCTCGGTAAAGGTACATTGAAAAATGTCTAGAGGTACCGGGTCAGGGATGGAACCCCGAACCTCTGAGGTGAAGTCCGAGTGTCTAACCAACTGAGCCACTGAGGTTATTAGGTTAGGTTATTGTTATTATTTAATTTTATTAGTAAATACCGCGAAAAATTGAAATATAAACAGCTGATAAGTTAAATTAAGGACGTAATTTAAATATGCATATGTACAGGGAGCGGAGGCCCTCAAACCTGTAAAAAGGAGAGATTGAAAATACACACATACATACAATTAATAATAATTAATTCATAATTAAATATTGATTATTTATTATTAATTAATTAATTTTTTGTTATGCAGATACAAATCCACCGGAAATTAATTTTATTGTCAATTAAAGAGATGTATAACGCTTTTAAATATTTTTTTTTAATTCCAAGTCAATGAAAATTATTTTAATGTCAAGTTTAATTATATATTATTGTTGCAACATATTGCAACTTTAAAAATTTTACGGAATTATCGCTATACAGGTATACATCGGCTTGCTTTGAACTATTTTTATTGATAAATGAAATACCTAAAAAGTGGTTTGCTATTTAAATTTGACGAAGTGCTTGATTTTTTGTTTTTTGTTGTTGAGGTAGCAAAACAAATAATAGAAATATAAAATTCGAACTCACGTGTTCAAAGTGCATCTCAAAATTAATATTGTTCATATTAAACTACATATTTTCATGATTTTTCCTTTCTCAGAATTATCAATCATAATTACTCTTATTTTCTTATTTTTTTTCTCTTCATTTGTAAGCAGTATTCAGTTCTTAATTATTTTTGCTTTTTTATAATGCATTTAAATGTAAAAGCCAGACCAACTGATCGGAGTGCCACCTGTTGGATTAGTTTCATAAACATTTCTCCTCCGGATGGCAAGAGAACTACTACTATATAACATACACGGTCGATGCAGAGTAAGGGTACCATTTCACGGAGACCTGTTTTGAATTAATCGTTGAATTAATTTGACAAATCGTGTTCGTATCTAGGTTATCTACCAATCAAATTTGCCATAAATCAACAAAGTAGCTAGAAATGAATCCTATGAAAAATATTAATTCCGCGATTAATGCCACGTGACCGCAACAATATATTGTTATTAAATCTCTAAGCATACGAGTTTCATGTATTTAAAAATGAGAAAGAAAAGTTCACACGTTGGTTAAAATTAAAATTGGTATTTCGGGGTGGTCAATATCTTCATATGAGGAAAACGGGAAGGCACGGTTACTATGACTAGCGTACCTTCGTATCCATCAAGGAGTTCGGAATCACGGATGTAACGAATTCCCCAGTACCTGAAAAGGAGAGGAACTATAAACTATTGTCGTGAATTGGTTGTGGCAGCCAAAGTGACCACTAATGTTTTGTCAAGCTCATCACAAAAATAATCTCAAGAAGGGCGGATTGTTTGACAACGGCTGGATCTCCTAGGAAATTTTTCTTCTCCCGATAAGTATAAAAGATCTGGAACAGATGAAAGAAGAGCAGTGTTTTCCAGTATTTTCTCGCCAGTTATTCTTCGGTTCTCTTCAACATTCATTGGTACGCACTAGTATTTTTGAGCGTCTTACAGCATCAGTTTTCAACCCTTTCCTTCGGTTGTGGTCATTCAATAATATCAACTTTTTCGATGACTTCTACGAATAACAGGTTATCGTGACATTTTCGTTTTTGGATTTACTTCTACCCTGATTGAACGCATCACGCGCTCAACATAAATTACCTAGATCACCGGATATACTAAGGGTCAAGGACTTTCTGTCTATATCGCTTCTATTAAGAACCAGACTAGAGACCATTCTGCACAAACAACTAAGCCGAAACTCGCTAAGTCCTAAATACACATTAACCTCTTCCATCTTTCCTCTGCGTATGTGTATGTTGTTAGGACGTTACATACATTTATTTTTGGTGCATCGGCCGGGAAATTGAAAACGCAAGTCATTAAATTTCACATGTTTACGAGAAAACTAGTCCAGAGATAAAAACAGATCTACAGTCTGTCAAGTTAAAGCATGGGTGGCTTTACTCGCAGTCGGTAAGGTGTATCGAAATGATTTTGGTGTCAAAATATTAAGAAGAGCTCCCTCTTTCATGCTTTTTGATTTAACATTCAGT
>NC_046659.1:8242756-8255352 GCF_010883055.1 Belonocnema kinseyi | reverse complement strand
AGGGAGCTCTTCTTAATATTTTGACACCAAAATCATGTCGATACACCTTACCGACTGCGAGTAAAGCCACCCACGCTTTAACTTGACAGACTGTAATTGACAAAAAAAAACAGATAAGAAAAGAACCCATATTTTTCCTGTAAATTACTTAGGGAAAATAATATTCGTATAATAATACTCGCGTTGCAAAATGGATATGCATCAATATTTGTTTTATGACACTCATAATAACTATAGACAATGTCAGATAAGCCGGGTAGTCAAACTCAAGCAAATCCCGATATTGCTAGAGTAGTGAGAGAAAACGCAATAACCGACTCAATAAGAAAAACTCGAATCAATCAAATTCAAGGAAATTTCTATCAAAATTTACCTGCTTCGGGTACAAATATTTTAAGTGTTTCAAATCTCAAAAAATTTAAAAATCAATAAAAAAACATCTGAATTTAGTAATATACTTCCACTACATTCTTCGAGAAATCAAGATAAAAGTGTGATAATTAGTTCAAGTAATCCAATTGACCGTGGTCAATTAAGTGAAACTGTGTTCATCGATGACTATAATCCAAGAAATTGAACGGTTTTAGAAAATTCGGAATTTGAGAATACTATAATAGAGGAAAATATTTGTGATTCAAATCTAATAGGTGTCACTTCGTTCGAATTTCACTCTCATTTCAATAAAACTGCTCGCGGTAATATAGAAAATAACTACCAAGTTAAAAAAGAAGAACAGCCTATTATAGATCAGGATTTAACGATAAGAGAAAAAACTCTCTTAGGATTCTTACATAAAAATAAAAACCCCCAAATTACAGAAGAATTTTTACTTCCACTTAGTAACAATAATCGGTCAGTAACTCAACTTTCACCACAATCTGACCGAACTGAACCTAACAGAAAGAGACCGGAATTTTTTGTAAACATGTCAAATCTACAAGTACTAACTGTAGCAAATAATCAAATGATTTCCCTTAGAAGCCTTAGAAGTTATGCCCATATTCATTGGTCCCCACAACCTTAGAAAAAAGATGTGCCTTTTATCTGGGAAAGATAAGCCAATGTCTTTTGGATCACGAGCCCTTAATGACACTGAGCAGAAATATGACACTTATGAGAAGGAGGCACTTGCAATTGTTTATGGAGTAACTCAATTTCGTCGTTATTTATATGGGCACAAATTTACTCGCGTAACCGACCATAAGCCATTGGTTTGGTTCAAGAATTCTAAAGACGCTTGTTCGAGAGTGACCCGATGGAGAATCAAATTATCGGAATATGATTTTAATGTAGTATATGAAGCGGGAAAAATGAACCTGAACGCTGACGCTTTATCCAGAAAGCCTATTGCAGAAGAAAAAAACGAATATTTTAACGAAGAAAATATTGGAAAAGCTAGCAATGATATTAATAAAAGAACTAAGGACGAAGTTTGTGAACTGAGGAATCCAGGTAATCTGCTATGCGATGAGAAAATAAATCATGAAATCATAGAAGGAAAAAGTAAGGACGAATGTGAAGCTCCTGTTCTTGAGAAATTAAATTCTCTTAAAGTATGAGAAATCCGAAAAGGCTTCACATTTAATCATTAATGAAATTAAAAATCGGCTATTCAATTTCACTCAAAATAAGAGAGATGAATTGCAAACATGGAACGCAGCAGTCACTCATCGAAAATTAAAGAAGAAAAATGAAATTGAAAAGGTAAGTTCAAACAATCAAATTGGAAAGGATCCAAATGAAAAAGTTGAAATTATACCTCGTTCTATTTTTACATTCTCATCATTTATGATTGAGAAAGTATTAGAATTGTCGGAAATTTGACATCACACTTTTTCAACAGATCTCCACATTTCGAAACCCCCTGAATCCGAAAATCAGGTTTTCACGATGGCGTCTGTCTGTCTGTCTGTCCGCCCGTCCGTCCGTAAACACGATAACTCTCGAAAAAATGAAAGAATCAAATCCATCTTTGGCACACTTTTTTTAGGTCCTAAAAGAAAGGACGAGTTCGTTAACCAGCCATTTTTGATAAAAATTCAAAAAGTGAGCAAATTTTGCAAATTTTCGAGACCACGTTTTTCTGAATTTGAAAATTCTATGTACGGATATTTATAGTATTGAAAAGAACAAACAATTTATCCCTATGACTTTTTTCGATAAAAAGAAAATTCTTAGAGTTATAGCGTTTTCAAAATTTTTTTAATCAACTGAAAATCAAAATTTGCAGCCGAAAAACGCACGATATGAAAAAGGTCAAGAGAAGAAAAACATGTCTTTTTGAAATCCCTACGAGATTATCATAGCCAATTTTTGGATTTTCTTCAAAAATCGAAATTTCAAATTTTGATTGCACAAACAATAATGGAAAATAAAAAATTCCATTTTGTGGACAAACTATGTAGGATACAAGAAAAGATGAATTAACAAAAATGGTTATCCCAAAAAAGATCTACAATTTCGTTAAGAATCACTTTTTGATAGGACGCGTACTTTTTGTTTTATTCGTGAAAAATAACGTTGAAAAAAGTAAAATAAAACAAAATGTGTGGAAAAACGACAAAAGTTACGAGAAAAAAATCCAACAAAACCTGTTTACAAATGTCTGTCGGTAATCGAGCGCGCAGCGCGAGTGTCACGACGAGAATGTGTACCTCAAAGCCTACAGAGCTTTGAGAAACTTAATCTTTGACTATACTTAATTAAGTAGACAATTCAGAATATGAAGACGCATGTAAATACTGCCATCTAAGAGAGATCTTTTTGATAAAGTTTTTTTTCAAGCATTCCAAATGCAAATAATAAATATCCGAACGCGAAGCGCGAGGTAACCTATTAATGAGCGCGAAGCGCGAGATTCAACTGTCGCGCGCCCTAGGCGCGCTCAAACTTGCGAGCGAAGCGAGCCGCGCGCGTAGCGCGCGATGAGAATGTGCCCGCGAGGCGGGCAGATTTTTTATAAAGATAATGTAGATAAATCCACATTCCTAGAAAAAAGGAAAAGAGGAAGACCCAAGAAAATTATAAGAAAAATAGATTTATTTCATCCTATTAAGAAGAGAGTGAGACCAAAGAAGGAAATTAAAAGAAATTATTTCCCTTCGATGAAGAAAAGCGGAAGACACAGGAAGTTTCTTGAACAAAGTCCCTCAATGATAAGTAAAAGTACAAAAATTAAAGAAAGAAAGAATGATTTTGAAATTATTAATAGTGCGGATGCTGACTCAGAATGTGAGATGAATGAAAACGAAGAAAAGATAATTGTTAAGAATTTAAGAAATTACAGAAATCAAGATATATATACTGAAGAAAGTGCAGTAGATTTTTTTAGTGAAGAAGAAGAAGAAAAGGAACAGGATATTTAAGAAAATTTCCAATTAAGTTTGGGAATAAAAGATCCTTTGGACGATTTTAAGGGAGTGACACAACTAGAAAAACTAGTAAAGAAAAACGCTTTGGAGAATTACAAGGATGACCGACAGAACTCGTTAGGATGAAATACATATAATTGAATGTCGTGATCAGTTACTTATGAGAAAAGATAATTATGCTTACGTTTTAGCAACTGATGGAAGTCTCCTTGACAATGGCTCGAAAATGCTTCAAAGCCGAGAAGAAATGCCAAATTTTCCAATTCACAGGTAGGATTGTCAAAAGGAATAAAAAAAAGTCAACAATATCATATGGCTCTTCCAATTGAACATGGAAATACAAGCAACCTTTCTGAAAATTTGAAAATATCAAGTCAGCAATTTACTCATTGCAAGATGACAGATAAGTTTGTCACAAAAACATACAACAGGATACGTCAAAAATATTATTGGGTGAATATGGAAATTGATATACAAAGGAAATGAATATTTCCTGACTATTCAAGATAATTTTACTAAATTTTGTATAGAGGTACCAATGCCTAATCGAATTGCTAGCACTGCAGCTGATGCTTTCATAAAAAGATTCATCTGCATATATGGTGCACCAAGATGTGTATGAACTGACCAGGGAAGTAATTTTTTAGGTAATTTAATCAAGAGAATAGCAAGATTCAAAATCAAACAATTTAGAACGACCGCTTACCACCCTCAATCTAACGGATCATTAGGAAGATCGCACCATGTATTGGGCGAACATTTGGAACAATTTGCTGAAAATGCTGAAAGGAAGAATTGGTTGGAAAATAGCAACTTTTTCTTATTATAACAGCATGCATGAGGGCAGTGGCGCCAATCCTCTGTGAAACAGGTCGGGCCGATCTACTTCAGACAGGCCCCCCCCCCCCCCCCCCTGTTTGAGAAAAAGTCTGTAATGAGCAAAAAAAACAAGAGCGATTATCAAAATGATAACAATGATGATAAATTTCTACATGAAAACAAATTTATTTACTTAGGCATTTATGAAGCAAATAAATTCTTGAAATACGTGAATAGCGCGCCAAAATTTCAAGCATTAAATTAAAGAAATTTCTTCTAGCTTAATTTAAAAATACAAAATTGATAATAATTTTTCTATACAATAAGAAATCAGCAATTTGAATAAAAAAAGGTATACGAGATCAAATTACATCGCAAATAGTTTCAAATTAAAACTCTAATATACTTTTTTGCATAAATATAAAACACTTAAATTATTAGGACTTGAATGATTTATTTTTATCATATTCAAAAATTACTTAAGGTTCTACTCAACGGCACGAACCCCGAGGAGTATAAACTTCTACTAAGGGGTAAAGATTTCCTACAGAGGTGGGAAGGTGGATCGAGAATATCTAAAATATTACTCAATGCAATCATTCTCATTTTACAAATTTTTGAAAAACTTTCAGTGTTTTTACAACATTAGGAAACAACGTTTATTCATTATTTAGTTTTTATTATTATATAGTAGTATTGTAAAATATGAAGATCGAAATAAGAGAAAAGTTTAAATGACTCGAAAATGATCTGAAAATCTAAAAATAATTATAATCAATATTATAGGTTGATAAATTATGTATGGATTCGAGCATATGGCAGGCCTAATGATACATACTGCAACATTTGAGATATCCAGTAAAAATTTGAAGATTAATCGATTCATTTGAAACCCTCATATGTGCTATAAAGAAACAATTATTTCAACAACTACAAAGAAAAGGAAAAGAAAACGACCACGATATCACCCCCACACAAAAAAGAAACACTAATTGAGGAAGCTACCCTTCTAGAAATAATCAATTGAGATCGATAAGAAACAATATAACTAATATCTCAATCGTTCCGAATCGTGTTTCTTAATTGTGCCAAAACGATTGACAGCGATTGAGCATTTTGCATTTCCAATTATTTCCAATCGGGTACTTCGAATTTGGCATGTGATAGCAGGACTTCTGTATGGCGGAAATTATTTAAAAACAGTTATTCACTTTTTTGGAGGAATATCAATTTTAAACAGTGTATATTACAAAATAAAGTAAATAAAAATGGTATAGATAATTTTTACCAGACGAAATGGGTGCTGCGGTAAAACGTGTGCTAATAGCATTATACATTAAAAATATAAAATCAAATACGCAATAAAAATAAAAAAGTTTATTTTATATTGTTGAAAGCAGCAAAAAATTTTTTTTTACTATTATGCGCTCTTGGATTATTTATTGTAGTGAACATTTTATAAAGGCTTGTAGGTTTTAAAATCAGTTGAGATTAAAAAAAATTTAAGGAATATTTTAAAAATTAGCTTCAAAATGTTTAATAATTTTAGATGTAGGTTTAAAAAATGAGACAAATTCCAAATAAAAATGTTCAATCATTTCAAACATTAAAGACTTTTAAAGCCTTCAGAAAACAATTACAATTTTAAATTACAAGCGTTTTGAATTGAACAATTTTTAATTTAATTCCCTAAAAATGGTGTAATTGTAGATCAATGTATTGAAAATTATTTGGCTTTAAATTTAAATTGTTACAAAATTAATAATTCAAATTGAAACCTTTGAAAAATAATGATATAGTATCAAACCACAATAAAATATAAAATTCAAACATTAATAATAAAATAATTTATAGCTGAAAACCAAAACTGAAAATGATTATAAAAGTAATAATTTTAAATTAAAGCTTTGATGACTGAATATTCTCAAATTGACAATGTTTTGTTGAAAATATTCAAAAATGTAAGATTGAAGTTTTATAAATAAGTAGTTGAAGAATTTAAAAACTTAAAGCGTTTTAAAGCCTATAAAATGCAATAATTTTACATTGCAAGCGTTTTAAATTGAACAATTTTCAATTAAATGCGTTAAAAATTGAATAATTTTTAATCAATATATTGAAAATCATTTGTCTTTAGATTTAAATCGTTAAAAAATTAATAATTCAAATTTAAACCTTTCAAAAGAAAGGTATAGTACAACATCACAATAAAAACTAAAATGCAGACATTAAAAAAATAAAAATAACTACTGAGTACCCACAACTGAAAACCATTATGAAATGAATAATTTGAAATTAAAACTCTGATGATGAATATTCTTCAATTGATAATTTAAGACTTCGAATATTTATTCATTTCAAATTGAAAAAATTGAACGAATATTTCAAGAACGTGAAACTTATTCAGAAAATCGATTGAAGTATGATTTTATTATTTAAAAAGTTCTATTTCTATTAGAGATAAAAGATTTTTTTACCATGAAGAGGTCTCAATTCCTAATTCCTAGCCATTATTAACACATAAATTCATCTTATAATAAAAAACATTTTTATTATTTCAATTTTCTAAATAGAACAGTAAATTTACATTTATTATTATTCACAAGGTAGCCACTAAAATCGAAGTGGAATCATTTCCTGGTAAAAAAATGTACACAAAATAAAGGAACAGAAGAAAACTCAAAATTCCATTTTTCAAAGTTGAACCTTTTTTATTTCAAGTATTTAACACTAAATTGCAAATTAAACCATTCGAAGTCGAAGTTTTCTGAACACTGAGCATTTTAAATGTATAATTGAAACATTTGAAACCAGCTATTTCGAGTTCAAATCTTCAGAATGTATGTAAAAATTATAAGCCATCTAGACACTTCTTCTAAATAAAGCATTCAGAATTTTACAATATGGTTTCAGAAGCCTATAACGTTGCATATTTAAAAATTATGCCATGTGAAATTGAAGTAATGAAAAATGTACATTTTTAATCTTGTTACGATTTGATTTGAATAAATACAAATTCAGAGACTTAAAAAATAAATTGTTTAAAATTCGGGCTCCTAAGCTGTTTAATTGTGAACTTATTAATTTTTTTTATTTTAGCATTTCAAACTCAGTCTCAAAAAATTTTTAAGTTTAAAATCAAACTCTTATTCTTTGATATGCTAAAATGTAGAAAAATGTCAATACTGCACTGAAAAAAATCATTACTGGTACCAAGTGAATGTTACTTGGCTGAAGTAAGTGAAAGTCCTGTTTATTTTCAAAGAAACATTTATTTGAGGCAAATAAATACGACCTGTCGGTCGAAGCGAACTATTGCTTTGAATCAAAGAAATATTAATTGAAGACAAAAAATATACATTTTACACCAAACGAATGACTCATTGTTCCAAATGAATGTGCCATGAATCGGAATGAATATTTCTTTGAGATGGGGAAATATGAATTAAAGGAAAGAAATATATTTTAAGTTCAAGCAAATATTCTATAGGCTCAAAAAAAGATTTCCTCATAGCAAATTTCTGAATATTTAAATCACAAAAATATATCTCTTTATTCACAAAAATATTTCTTTGGTCTAGACCATGCGCTAGTCCAATAAAGTAGTTAGTACTTCAATTGTAGTACATATTTTCCTGAAGAAGCAACTGGATTCTTTAAGCCTAAATTATAATTATTATTGTTATTAATATACGTATTTAATTCAAACAAATCACATAATTTAAAATCTTGATGAACCTGAAACAGAAAAATTCGATGAAAAATCCTTCCCCGATTGAATGCGATTGGAAATAATTGACACAGTAAACAACAATAAATCCTTCCCAGCAGGAATTGAACTTTAGTCCATCGAGTCTAAAGTCCACAGCGTTGACCATAACGCTAACGTGACATGGAAATTTTAAAGCAGATAACCGTATTTAAACCTCACCATAAACACCAAAGGAATATTTCTTCAAATCAAAAGCATGGATATTTCATTTAACAATATATTTATTTAATCTAAAGACGTATTCAATTGAAACAAATTACGCCAAATTATTAAATCTTTGATTACAAAAAAATGATTACTTCGTGGGAACAAATGTTTATTTGTAATGAATAATTTAATTCTAGTAATTAAATAAAATATTTTCTTCCACAGAAGAAATAAGAATTTACGTAAAAACAATACCTTGTTCGTCTAAATAAATGCTTCATTGCTATAAATGCATGAGCCCTTTGTGACAAAAAATATATACTGTAATTTAATTAATATTATTTTGAATTAAATTATTATTTCTTTGATTTAAATAAAACTAAATTCTTGATTCAAGTATAGAAAAATTATTGATTCAAATGTGTCCAGAATTAGTTCAATGATTCGAACTCTTTGAATCAAATATATATTTCTTTGAACGACTAATCATATTTCAACGAATCTGGACCTTTTGAATTAAGAAAATCATTTTCTTGAATATAAGAAATATGTATTTCAATAAAGAAAATATAGCCAAAGAATTAATTTTTTTAAATCAACAAAAGATATATACCTGCTTTAAATAAAAATTACTTCTGTTAAATAATATTTTCTTGATGCTCAGAAATAGAATTGAAGTAAATGAATTTACTTCCCAGAAAAAAAGAATCCATTGAAAAGACGACTATGTGAATTGCGTATCTGTGATTTACAGATTCAGAAAGTTAAAACAGAATCGGTTTGCGACTATGTGAATCGGTCATTTTCTCAAGCAGATTCGAATCTGCCATGTACTGCAATGATTATTTCAAGCAAGGTTATATTAAATCGGTTTCCTTTTTTTTTTAATGAGACCGACTTTTTTGGGGTTAAGCTGCCATATTTCACACGATTTTTTAAATTTATAAGTTATCGAAAGATTCAAAGAAATCATGCGCAAGTCTACTAGATTCCTTTAGCTATTTCAACGGCAATTTTGGAATTCCAGTGACAGATACGCAATTCAAAAGCCTTCGAAACCGATTCAACAGAAGTGAATGGATTTTTGTTTCCTGGGTTGGTACTAATAATGTTTTTTTTCAGTGTGTTTTATGAAAATTTACGAATATTTGATTTTAAGATTAGGAATCGACAAGCCAAATTATTTAAAATGTTAAAAATTGAATATTTTAAATATTTAAAATTAGAAACTTTCAAGAATTTGAAATCAAACTTATTTAAAAATAAATAATTCTTATATTGCAAGAAACTTAAAAGTATTGGATAAGTTTTTCTAGTAAAAAATTTAAATATTCAATGAGTTACCTATAATTTATTTAGCCCGAGTTTCAAAATATTAGCGACATCCTAGATACTATAATGATTCCAATCGTTTTCAATTAGGTATCTATTATTCTGAGTAAGAGGTTGATATTGTCACTACATTATTTTGATATTGCTATAATTATTTACAAGCTACTTTTCACTCTTTAAAAGATACAAATTCCTACAATATTGATATAAAAAGAACTAAATAAAGATTTGACAACAATATAACCACTAAATCAAACGACTACTACCTGCTATATCACTGACACGTCCGTGAAACGGCATGCTTTTTGCATGTTGTTATAACCTCAGATACTATCGATTTTTCATTCGGTATACCGCCTGATCAAACATTCTAATTTTTGTTCTTAAAATTTTTGTTAAATTATTAAAAATTTAATTTCTAACCAATAAAAGCGTGCGCGTCATGAGTATTACAAACGAAAACTGCAGAGGGCGCATTGCATGCAAGTGCATTTACTCAATTCAATACGATTGAATGCGATTGGAAATAATTGACACAGTAAGCAACAATTTAAATCAATACAGCTTTTGATCACTCTTAATCGTCGTAAATCGTTTCCAATCGATTATTTCTAGAAGGGTAGTTACGGAGAAAAATTACCATTGAATCAAAATGAACCATCTACTTCTCAATTCAATTGTTTGAGAACTCCAACACAATTGAAAATATTTAAAAAATGCATTAAATGTGGCTTCCGAGCACAGAACCCTTATTTACAATTTTAATATAACCATACTTATTTCATATTAAGTAAATCCCCAAATAAATAATGCATATTTTGCATAATCATAGTTTGGAAATTAAAATTTAATTCACTCTTTGTAAAATACTTTAGAGAAACCTTTTTATGGTAATAAAGTCTTATTACCGGACCAACTAATGACGGCATGTGTTATTAGACAATTCTTATTCTATTACTATGCATGATTAAGTTATTGAAATCAATTCAAGTATATTAATAATTTTTTTTATTTCAAGTCATGGATAGACGAGTACAATGATTTTACTATATTTCTAACCTTCCTCATAATCCTTTTAAAGTCAAAATTAATATTATGCTCACCTTATTCCTACCAGCATCTTCCTGCTGTTCAAACTCCTGGTCTTTATTTTGAGAAATAAACAGATATTCGATTTCCTCTAAGTGATTGGAATGTCATTACTATTACTAACTTGAATGATTTTCTTCATAATGGCACAATTATCACTGAGCAACATGATAAACTAATACCTTGTTGCTTCAGCGGCCCAACTGAGAAAAATGCAATAGAATGTATCAAAGATTACAAAAAGAATTGAAGACCAGTCAAGTCAGTCAGTATAATTTAGGAATTCATGTATCACTTGAATCTGCTCGCATTTCAGATGGCAACCCTTTTGGTCAGGAAATAGTCAATTATTTTCCAGAAATACCACGTTTGTATTTACGTTGAAAAGGCAATCGGGCTCATATTTTTAAAAATGAAAAACTTGAAATCCCAAAAGAATTAATTAATCTTATTTCCAGCTTTAATAAAAAAATTAAAGGAAATTAATTATGCAGAAAATGCCCCTTTATATAAAGAATGGGTTTCTAAAACTCTAGAAAAACTAGCATCAATAGTAAACTATTATCTGGAAAAGCTACAAAGATTATCGAATATTTTAATGTATGCGAAAATCAAAAAATGGCATCCAAGAATCCTTACAAGGTGACTTCTGATAGTAAGGAAAATTTTCCTACCGCATACCTTCCTACAGACACTTCATTAATGCAGTTTCTAGATTTCTCAGAAATCAAATTATTTGAAATGAATGACTCAATTATCATTCACGCGTCGATGCCTCTTCAGCAAATGAAAAATTTCAAATTTTATAAATTACACCCTTCATACAAATTCATAACCTTTCACAATGACTCAAAATTTATAACTACTTACATCAAGCCAAAAACCAATTATTTTGCAATTTCGAAAGATAATTCTACATATCTAGTTACTAATTAACAACTTCATCAAACTTGCAAAACAATACCTTATGGCAAATTGTGTTTATCAGCTGAAATCCTGGAATTCACAAATTCAGTAAATATCTGCGAACTTTCACTTTATTTAAACTCAACTATATCTCAGTGTAAGTTAATAGAAAACCTGCAATATAAACCCTTTCCTTCCAGATTAGAATAAAGAGCAGGATGGATCTATTTTTCACATTATATTGAAAATATTCAAATTAATTGTGCCCAAAACCATAAAAATTCCTCGTATGATGAAATTATATTATACCTTCTTATGCTTACAATTATCATTACCATTATAGCAGTACCCTACCGGTAGAAATCTCAGAGTTTTCTCTAGCGAAATAGCCTGGCCCATTTGAGACTATAAGCAGAGTCGATTTGAAACAATTTAGTCTGAGATATAGTCTGAGTTTTTCAAGGTCCTTTTAGTAGTCCTTTTAAGAGTGGTAAGACGGTAATGTTACTTTTGTATTCGTCATGTACCGGTCAAGCGTAATGCGTCAAATCACTAGACATTTCAGCCAATCACAGTGTTTCTCTGAATAACTAGGAGAATATTATTCGCTAAAATGTCTAGTGAATTAACTATAAATCGCGGCACCAGATTTAAAACAACACTTCTAAGAAAATAATTATTTGCAACAGTTATATAAGAGCAGATTTTAATATCCTTGATACTTCAATATAAGCCTTATTATTATTAAATTAGGTTTCTTCATTATTTGAGAAAGATGATTTACCAAGCTCAGAACATAATTCAGCTCCGAGAGTGGAGCTGTTGGTGTTTTTTGGAAGCCGACGTGCTACTTTATATTCAAATTTATTGTTTTGAGAACCTACTTAACTACATTATTATCGAATCCTCCTCCTCCTCTTATATTTATAACTAGGAGCAAAATCAACCTATCTGATGTTGTCGCACTCTATGATAATCTTGTTAAACCAGGTTCCCGTTTTAGTGAAACAAAGGTACGTTTACTAAGTTGGCATAGTTGAATCAACTATATGTCCATTATTCTGTTAACTAGAAATCCTTATCTGTTTAAATTTGTTTATTTAACTACAATTTCAAAAATGTTGGTTCTAAGAAAGAAACAGGATTTACAGCTGTGTATA
>NC_046659.1:8236440-8242656 GCF_010883055.1 Belonocnema kinseyi | reverse complement strand
AAACGCGGCACCCATCGCGCGCAGAGCTTCTTCATGCCCAAAACTGAATGCACGATATTGCCCACACGTTCCAATAATATGCCTACAGCATTAGCTACTTCTCTCAATTTCACTTTGGAACATTCAACATCATATCATGGATTTTTTTCGACATTTTCTGGTGTAGTGACCTCTTTTGGGCGCCCAGATCGTTCAGCATCAACTGTGCTCGTACGGCCACAACGAAACTCGGTAAACTACTTATGAATCGTTCCAATCGACGGTGCAGAGTCCGGATAATACTTATCCAGCTTGGCCTTGGTCTCGGATATCGTTTTCTTGCGAAGATAGTAGTGTTTGATCAAAACTAGAAACTCAGATTTTTCCATATTAAAAAAAACTCGGAGGTTAGTCGCTTTTCCTTGCTATAACTTGTAAATGCGTAAACATAAATGGCTGAAGTTTTGACAGGCGTCATTTGAAGGATCAAGCTCGACGAAAATGGTTCACATTAGTGAATACTAATGCCATCTCTTAGAATTTTCAGGTACTTATCAGACTGCCTAGTAATTGATTTCGGAGGAGATATACCAGTAACAACACATTTTTTTCGAATTTTCTGTTGCTGATTATACAAGTGTTACCGAAAGTTGCTCACTTCATCGTGACGCAGTAGACGAGATACGAATTATTCTCCTAACAGTGAAAGTTTCGCCGAAATATGATTAATTTTTAACCATTTGCAAGTCTTACCTGCACCAAATTCTAACCTTTTTTCTGTGTTGATTAAAATCTGGTATCCCGATTTATAGCTCGAATTTACTCATACTTTTCCGTTTTCACATTGCTGCTAGGGATGCCGTAGCAGGCAACAGCTTTTATTCCATCGCAGGATAAACTTTCGCTAAATAGCATGTAAACTTTATCAAAGGAAAGTTTAACATGCAACAAAATTTAACTTAACTTTTTTCTGTGAAATGTTCTTTATCTCAAATAGTTTATTTTACATCCTAGCTATATCAATATAAAATTCTAAAACTGTCACAATTATTCACTGTTTGTGAAGGATCTCTTAAGAATCTGTTGATATTTTCCAAGATTCATGCAAAAATTCTATATGGGTTAATTCATTTGTTGAGGTATGCTGTGATATTTGTAACTGGTTCGAGTCGCTTAATCGCAACCCCTTATGCAATATTAGAAATTTTAGAAGATTATTTTTAATCTAAACCATTTTCTTTTTTTGGTTTCAGTCATTGTCGCAATGTTCCAGAAGGTTCTAAAATTAGTTAGCTAGAAAGCAATCTACCTTCCTCGATTTCTATAAACTATATTAATTTTGGTATTTTTTAGTTTCTATTTCACTAAATGTTGATTTAAGTGTTCCAGGAAGTAGGTGTTCACGTTATCACTGTACCCCTTTTCAATGTTTGATTCACAGTTTCCTTGCATTAGATTTTAATGCTGCTAAATTTATTTTATCATTCATGATGCTTTATTTAAATGTTTCAAGTAAGTAAATTAAATCTTTTAAAAAGATTACTCCAATATATAAAAGATGATTTAAACTTTTCTTAGTCCACTCTAATATTGATGTAGCTGATTTATTTTATAAATTCTAGAAAGAACTTTCAATTTATATGTTCTTCATCTCAAATAGTTGATTAGAAATCCTAGCTATATCGAAATAAAATTATAAATCTGTTACAATTATCCACTCTATGTATAAACAATGAATTTGTGAACTTCCTGTCGGTAAATATCAACGGAGACCCTTAAAGGAACTTATTATTACAAATATCAAAGAAATTATGTAGTATGGGTGACGCATAGTCGCGGAATGTCTAAATAATCTATTTGTTTAAAGAAATAAATCCTATTAATTGTATGCCCATCAATGCCTTAAAAGCGTAATAAGTTATGACCTACATAGCTGAAATTTCTCCCCTAATCTTATACGTATCAACGCGTTCTCATTAATATCAGTATATAGATATAATTTCATCTCTGATGCATAGCAGATCTTGATAATTTTCTGTTTCTCAGAACTGACCAATGTATAGAGCTCCCAAGTATGTTGGCAGCACCATCAGGCGACGAGAAATTTGAACGGCAAGGTGAGTGTGCCGCGTAGTGCAGTTAGGATGGATAAGAGTGTGAATATTTTAGGGGTCTCAGGCCAAAAAACCGGGCCAAGAAGAATTTTTAGTATCTTAAGTTGCTCAAATACAGAGAAAAAAATCCGGAACTACAATTTTATTCTTTTCTGGGACACTGCTGGTAGAAAGACCGAAAACCAGTGTGGATAGCTGCTGTCCGCGGGAAGCAGTAAGTACATATAATTTTCTGAAAGTAAACGGTCTTTAGAACAATAATATACACGATTTATAGAAAATTAATGAAAAAATGAATTTAATGGAATGCAATGAAATTTAGTATACTTTAATGGAATTCAATCAAATTCAATGGATTTTAATAGAATTCGAAAAAATCGTTCAAAAAAATTATTCATAATTATTTGAAATTTGTATAGACTTTGTAAATAAGTAGTTGCTACTTCAACGGAATTCAATATAATGCAACGAAAATAAATAAAGTTCAACGAGATTCAATGGAACGCCATGGTATCTAACGTACATTCTGATTTGAGATGAAGGTAAGTTCAACACTTGAACGGAAACCAGTAAAGATATTTCAACGAAGTTCAATGGCATTCAATAGCTTTTAATGTAATTCAATAAATTCTAATGTGATTTAAAGTAATTTATTTGAATTTAATGGAATTAATTTGAATTCAATAAAATTAAAATAATTCAAAAAAATAAAAATTAAAAACAAAAAACAAATTTTAAACAAACCTAATTATTTTGGCTACCGTTGAAAATGACCGCTGGTTTCTCAACGGTCTTTTCGCGCGGCGGCTGGCTACTAAGACCTTTTCTACTGATGCCAATTATGAAAATTTTCCTGGAAGGTAAGAGCGCAGAGGGAAGGTTCTCTCTACGGTGAGAGCCACTGTTGGGGGAATGAATGGTTCTGAAGTCCAGTAGATGGCGACAGACTTGTCGAAATAACGAAAGTAGGAACTCTTCATATTTTCGACCCTCTCTCTTTTTTTCCTTATAGTAATTTTTCACATCCAACTTCTTATTATTTTTAATCATTTTTATACAGAAAAAAGTCAATTGCAGAATTAATTTTTCTATTCAATTGTCATATAACTTTCGAAAAAATACCATTTTCTTATTCGTTTTCCCCTAAGGCCACAATTTTAGAGGTTTATAGGTATCCTCGATCGCATTTGTTTTATCTTGCTGACCATAATTGTCTTGAGTAGTGTTATGAACTCCTGCTGTTTATATTCATTTAAGATGGTGCATTTATTAACATTTGCGATTCCTAGTACAAACTGTACTATGGATTCGTAATATCATAATACATGTCAGTACTAAAGCATCACAATGCTTGATGCGACTGATCATAAATTTCTAGCTTTCCATATCCTCGCCATTCAGCCATGCATAAAAATAAGTGAATAACTGTTTCATTCTCAAGCAACTAAAAAAAGCGCTAAGAGTGATTTCACGTATAAAGATATAAAAATGGCTAATAATATTAAATAAATTAATATTTTTATCAATAAAATATACTATAATACTAAAAATAATGTATTTCTAATACATTAAAAAAGGCCCCTAATTACAAATAATTTTGGTATTTTTCGAAAGCTAAGACAGTCTTTGATTTATACTTTACATATGAGCTCTCTTACACTTTTCCAAGAGATAGGCCATTTTTAACTTTTAAAAAGGATATGAACAGTTTATTTCTCAACGTTTGCATATTTGTCTATCTTGTTGCGCAGCCGAGGTTCAAATAATTTTCAGCGCACCAAAATCCTTCGGAAATACTATAGCAGGTTTGTGATATACAAAATGAGCAATTATTTGTACACCTGTGTGATTTGTTATATGATTCGTTTAAAAAATGGACAGAATTAAAACAAAGAAAGAATGTTAAAAAAACGCATGCAATCTGTCGTTGGCATGGACAAACAGTCACTAATAAAAATTAACAAGACATTGTTAGTTCTAGGAACATTTTCTATAGATTTAAAATGATTTAACTATTAATTCTTTAAATTTAAAACATAATCATTTACCATCTATAAAGATTCTAAAAAAATTGTGTTTCACAAACACAGAATTAAAAATTCATAAAATTTAAACGGTACTATTTTCAAAAATTAACTGACGTTGCTGTCTTACATATTATTCACTTTTTAACTTAAAAATCCTTTACTTTTATGTCTGTAAATTTAAAATTTTTGTTTAATTAGGCTGATGCAGTATACATACTCGTATTAATATGAGAATTACGATTAATCTCAAAAATAATTTAAAAGTTAAGATTGATGAAATTCTTGCCACAATAATATATCTTCGATAATAATTAGTGAAATATAACAATTTGAATTTTTATGGCCAGTTTAGATAAACAAATCCAACATTTTCGGTAGTGGAAAAAAATCGGTTTCTAAATTAAAATAGTTTGAGACCTTTGTGACTAATTTGGACATTCAACTTAACCCCAAGCTATTTGAATGGAAATAATGAATTAGTTGTGCTTGATTTTCCAAAATTTAAAATTTATTTATCTAATTTGGTCATGAAAATATAAATTTTTATATTTTACCAAATATTATCAAACATATTATCTTAAAAAATATTTGGAGCAATCCACGTATTGTGTTGAAAGTTCGTATTTTTGGTTTATTTTTTATTTTCGTGAAAAATTACTCTTTTTATTTATTTTTAAGTGAAAATTAAATGTCTTGAGTGAAAAATGAACTATCCTATTTACAGTTTAAATTTTTTCTTTTTTACTTTAAAATTTGTTTTGTTTTTGAATCGTAATTAATTTTTTTAACTTAAAATTCCACTTTTTTGGATCCGTATCGCTTTCATTCGACCCTGTTTCATTCAATAATAACGTTCGACAATGGGATGATCTAAAATCTTACTGGTTTTTATCACTCAACAAAGGAGTTCAACTTTCAAACAAGTAGTTGAATTTTCAGCGAAAAACGGATGAGTTCTGAATGTAATTTAGTTGATCTTTTAAGCAAGAAAAGATTATTAATTTGAATCAAAAACAGTTACATCGAATGAAAAAGAGAGTTATTTACATTTTTAATCAAAATTTAAGCTTTCCATGAAGTAGTTAAACTTTCCATCAAATAATTACATTTTAAACCAACAAGATGAATTTTTACCAAAAAAGGCATTATTTTTTAAACCAGAAAAGACGAATTTTCAACGAAGATGTATGTACGTATTATGTATGCAATGGAAGTAACAAAAACAAGTTCATAAAAGGATCAAATCATAAACGGAAAAGATTTTGAAAAAGGTAAGTTGGTTTACCCATAAGGAATTTTGCATACAGCTGGTAGAGCTTAAGTAATAAAAGGATTATCTTCAAAGATGCTCGACGAAAGACCCTTTTCAAAAATCGTAAGCATAAATTTTCGAAAACACACATTTCATAGTCTTATTGCTTCTTGAAACTCTAAAACCTAAGCATTCAACTTTTGCCAATAAACCATCTACCTGCACCTACACATTTATGAACGATTTTGTGTTTAGGTGCGGATTACCGAGGCTATTCAATTTTTCTAGGAAAATAATTAATTAATGCCATTCCCCGTGATCTTCTTGAAACAAAATTTCTAATTTTTCACATCAAAATTTCAACGAAAAAGTTCAGCTTTACATAAATAGTTATATTTTTAACAAAAAAAAAAAGATTTCAACGGAAAATGTAATATTTGATATTTCAATTCAAAGATAAAAAAAATAAAAAACACTTAAATTCATTCAAATAAGATAAATTTTTAACCAAGCGTATTTTCAACCAAACAATATTAATTTCCAACTACAATTATAAATATTTAACTGTAGTCGATGAATTAAAAAAAATTTGTTTAAAAAAAAATTATAACCTTTAACACAAATAGTTTAATTTTAAACCCAAAAGATTTTCAACTAAAATAAAGTTGTTTAGTTTAAATTTGTTACTAAAATAGTTGAACTTTCAACCAAAGATATTTCAGATTTTAACTAAAAAATATATATTTGAAACCTAAAATGGAAAAACTAAAAATTGTAACCAACAAAAAGAACCAATTTTTCACAAAACAGTTAAATTTTCAGTTGAAAAATACATATTCAACAG
>NC_046659.1:8235197-8236340 GCF_010883055.1 Belonocnema kinseyi | reverse complement strand
TTGTATGATATAATTTTATTTTTAATTATTTAGAGTCTTTTCAAGTTTTAAATTATTCTTAAAAATCTTTCAAAATTTCTAAATATCTCTTAAAATGATTAAATTTTTCCCTAGAATCTTGAATAAAACCTACAAAATTAAAAAAATTCATGAAAATCTTCTTCTAGATTATTTTGTTGACAATTTTTTAAATCTGTTTAAATCGTTTTAAATGTACTTTAAGACTAATGGCCGGGTTTCTCAATAAAAACGTAAATTTTCAATAAAAATGTGTATTTTCACGAAAATGAAAGACATCTTCAAATGATAAAATTACATTCACCTATTCCACTTTTGAATGAAAATTAATATTTTTTACTTGAAAATCCACGTATTTTATAGAATTTTTTTTTATTCAGAACTCATCTCTTTTTGATAACAATTTGATCTTGTTTGGTTACAAATGCAATGGTTTGGATAATTAATCACTTTTTGGTTGTTGTTTTTGACAATTCTTCTAACGGAAAACTTTAGTATTTCATTTTTGGTTTAAAATTCAGTGGTTGGTGAAATTTCATCTTGTTGGTTTAAAAATTCATATATTTTACTTAAATTTCGTCTTTTTTATTCATAAATGCGACTATTTGGTGGAAAATACAACAATTTTGTTGATATTTTTTGTTAAAAATTAATCATTTTTAGTTGAAAATTTATCTCTTTTATTTACATTTCGTCTTTTTGGTCCAAGAATGCAACTACTTGGTTGAAAATTAGTTTTTTTTGTAAATTTATCTTTTTAATTGAAAGTGTAACTATCCAATTTTTTGTTGAAAATTCTTTTTTTTTAGTTCAAAATTTATGTATTTTACTGAATATTCTTTTTGTTAAAAATTCGAAAACTTTCTTAAAATGTTCTTTTTTTTTCATGGGAAAGTCTTTTTTTTGTTTAAAATCTGACTCTTGATGAAACTTCGTCTTTTTGGTAAAAAATTTCTCATCTCTTGTTTAAATTTCGTCTTTTTAGTTAAAAAATGCAACTATTTGGTTGTGATTTCTCTTTTTTCTGTTGAATATGTATTTTTCAACTGAAAATTTAACTGTTTTGTGAAAAATTGGTTCTTTTTGTTGGTTACAATTTTTAGTTTTTCCATTTTAGGTTTCAAA
>NC_046659.1:8234047-8235097 GCF_010883055.1 Belonocnema kinseyi | reverse complement strand
TTGAAAAGACTCTAAATAATTAAAAATAAAATTATATCATACAAAAAATGTATTAAGATTCATATGAAAATTACAAATAGTTTTTTATCTTGGAAATTAATTGTAAAAGAATATATAAAATATATATAATAATTATATAAATATATATAATATTTAAAATAAAATTTTGACGCTATTTAATGGTTTTTAGTTTGAAGATAATGAAAATTTTTTCTTAATATTTCTGGGAAATTTTACATGATTTTTTAATTGTTTGAAAATTAAATTTTTACAGAACAGTTGAAAATTGTTTAAAACAAAACAAAAAGGTTTTGAAAAATAAATTAAAATTTAAAATTTTTTAATTTATAAAAAAATCGATTAAGTATAGAAGATATTTGTAAGTTTTCAAAAACTTCCAAAATGTTCAAAAATGTGATATAATGCCAAAAAAATGTTGACAAAATTATATTTTTGACAGCCGGTATTAAATATTTTTTCACAAAGAAATAATCTAATTTAGTTTAAAATATGTTTTTTAAAGTGATATTAGTTTTATAGTTTTTTCTCGGATTTTATATGTCGAATTTAGTATAGTTAATTTGAGCTTAAACACTTGTAGGGGTCTTTTTTACCCATAGTGCCAGTTAAGGTTTAAATAATTTTTTTAACCTTTTAAGATAAAAAATATGCTTCAGATTCCTAGGAAGATTTAAACGATTTTACTGTTTAAAAAATAATTTTAAACGAATATTTAAAAAATTTGAAAACAAATTTTGCTGAATATATAACAATTACACAGTTATTAATTTGTAACTACTTAAAATAAAAAGAATTGAAGTTCGAATGTAATTTTTCGGTACAATTGATACTAATTTCAAGATCTCAGGTATGTCCGCCACTAATCCAACGCGATATATAACGCTTGGTAAATGTAATTTATTGAGGGTTGACCTGTTTCCTGTTTATCTATACAGTGTGTCCCATATTTATAGGGCCACCCCATTTTTTAAGGATAATTTTTTTTCTATTGGAACAAACTGCACCAAATTTTTTGAGTGAATAAATGAG
>NC_046659.1:8227864-8233947 GCF_010883055.1 Belonocnema kinseyi | reverse complement strand
CGGAAGCCTATTTATACCAGGAGTATACATATGTGCATGCCAGGTAAAGCGAGAAAAACCCGGGAACTCCCGCTACTTACGGGGATCCCCGCAATAAAAATATGAGAAATATTTATTTCGAACATATCGTGCGAATATACACTTTTAAAATAGGAAAAATACGTCGATAATCCCCAAAAAGAATGTATGTGGGAAAGTATGTATGTGAAAAATCCTCGGGAAAAATTTAAATTAAAAGAAAAACACAACTGTAAATTACTTTGGGAATTCACGCACAATATTTAGTTTTTATACATACATATGTATATGTTTATAGATGAACGAATGGAATTGCGAGCTCTATATTTTAGGAAAAATCGTTAATTCGACTCATTTATCCACTCGAAATATTTGGTGCATTTTGTTTCAATAGAAAAAAAATTATCCTTAAAAAATGGGGTGGCCCTATAAATATGGGACACACGTATATTACTAGGTTTCCGAATTTTCCTGTATATTATTTTTAATACATAAAATACTACATTCCAATAATTATAATAATATGTTTTCATAAATGGTTTAAGCAATTTGCTATACATTTAAAAATTTTTTTCTCAGAATAGATGTACAAAGTCGCAGTTTTTTGAGAGTTTTTAAACTCTTTTTCAAACTTTTCAGTTAAATCAAGGAAATAATCATTGAAATTCAATGTAAATAATTGTTTAAACAATGTATTATCATCTGTAACAATATTCTCTTGAAAGAATGCAAGAAGGATGCATTTTTTTTTAATTTTCCACTTTTTGTCGGTTTTTCGTTAAAGTGACGTAATCATGATTTAAAGTTTAGAAACATAATTGTTTAAACAATGTCATTATTACTTTCAATAACAAGCATTTAAATAATGCTAGAAAGTTGTGGTACTTCTTAAATTTTCGTTTTTTTCTTCTATGTTTCACCTAGAATGTAGTAGTAATTAATAAAACTTAATAAAAGTAATTATTGAAACAATTTGTTATTTTTGAGCTATTTTCTTCAGAATATATAAAGAAAATCACGGTTTTTTTTCCGAATTTGTTCAAATTATTTTCAAAATTTCGTTCCGACCAAAGCAATAATCTTTTCAATGAAGTAGAAATAATTATTTTAACCATTTTTTATCATCTATAACAATATTATCTCAAAAGAATGCTAGAAGATTGCAGTTTTTTCTTAAATCTTCGACTTCTTGTCAAATTTTCACTTACAACTTCGAGCACGGTAAAAATTAATAACAATCAACTACAATAATTGTTTCAAACAATTTATTATTGTTTATAACTATCTTCTCTGCAATAATTTCTTGAAAGTTGTGGTTTTAGCTGACATTCTTTATTTTCCTATGCCCTTTATTTATAAACAAATAATGACTAAACAATATAATAAAGAGAAATATTTTATCAATAAATAATATATTTATCAGTTGTTTGGAACTAAATTCAAGGAAAAGTTCAACATTTCAGAAAAACCCGCAACTTACGAAAGCATTATTCTAAGTCGCAAGAGCAGATACATATTTTATTAACCATAATGAATTGTTTTAATAATTATCTTTTATAACTTACATTACGTATGCTCTCAGAATGTACAATGTGGACAAAAATATAAAAAAAATATGTATGTTTTCAGGACATTTTAAAAGATTCCCAGATATCTTGCTTCTAAGAAATTGGCGGATATGCCTGAACTCATAGATCCATTCAATTTACTGTCCCTTTTTAAATTAATATATTTGAAAACAAAAATTTAACTAAAATAATCATATTTTGTTAGATTTTCAGGAAAGGGAGTTTACTTTCACGATTAACCCAAGTACTGTAAAACAAGTCTTGGCAATGAGTAGACCAGTAGAGTCGACTAGAAAGCATAAACTTACGATACGGCCAGTAAAATGGCATTCTTTTAACATGTGGAATTGCAATCGAAAATCGGAATGTAATAATGCGACGCTATATGTGCATGTGCAAACACAGGGGTTGTAAAATTGTCACGTATTACGCTGGTCATTTTTTAATTTTTTCATTGTGTATAATCAATAATATACTAGGATGGGTCTTATTTATATTTGGTGGCTTTTTTTTGTATATTTTCTCTACTCTCACAGGCTAGGGGTAGCCGCCGCTCCTCTGCCCCCGACGAATGGACGCCACTATATATCCCTAGCCTGTGAGAGTAGAGAAATTGTAGAAAAATGATCCACCAAATATAAATAAAATCCATCCTAGTATATTATTGATTATACACTATGCAAAAATTAAAAAATTTCCAACGTAATACGTGGTAATTTTAAAAGCCACTGTGTTTACACGTGCACATATTATAGCGTCGCATTACTACATTTCGATCTTTGATAGTAATTCCACATGTTTAAAGAATGCCATTTTACCGGTCATATCGTAAGTTTATGCTTCATAGTCGACTCTACTCATTGCCAAAACTTTTTTTACGGTAAATGGGTTAATCATGAAAGTAAACTCCCTTTACTAAAAATCTTACACACACACACACACGTGTGTGTGTGTGTGTGTGTGTGTAATCAGTGGTGTAGTTAGGAGGGGGGCGATCAAGTCCCCCCCCCAGAAATCTCGCATCTGTCATAAACTGTAAAACTTCATTATATTTACAACAACTTGTGTCTACTAAACAAAATTTCTGACCGCTCTGTTGTTTGACAAAAATGCTGATGAGAAATAGGGATTATATAGAGTATAGACATAATAAACTGGTTCCATTCATCACGATAACTCAGTGGGTCGACAAAATTTCTGCTTCATTTTCAGGTATGGTTAGACTCCACCCGACTTAATTTTTTCTACTACTTTTCGGTCTATTCATGTACCTTAGTTTGAGTGAGCTTACTCCAGCAAGGTTCTTTTGTCCACAGGCATGAAAAGTTATAAATTTGAAGGAGTTTAATATCAAGAAACATCAGCTTTACAGTCAATTTAATACTAAATACTTCTCAAATTTGTAACCTTTATATACACATTACATGTATTTTGAATCGGAGAAATACGTAGATTCCAAATATATTAATTTTAAGTCACTGATTGCAGAATTACGACTTTTTTAATCTCATATTTTTTCCCTATTTTCTAACAAAGGACCCCTGAGGAAAGGGGTGATCTGGCCAAACTCGCAAGCACGATGGCACGCCAGATGACCCGCGGACAATTGATCCGCGACAATTAATCCGCGACAATTTGTCCGCGCGACAATTGATCTGTTGACAATTGATCCGTCGACAATTGATCCGTGAGCATTCCATATCTTGATATCTGAGTTCAATGAAGTACGTCGGTTTATTGCTATTGTTTGTTGGTTTTTTTTTCAATTGCTGTGTTATTAACGTTCTTAAGATGCCACTGGAGTTCATAAAATCACAGCGGGGTGGTTTAATGTTGTTACACGAAGGCCACTTGTATGCAAATAAAAGTGTCAACAACACAAATGTAACATAGCGTTGCGTTGAATATAAGAAACGATCATGTTCCGTAATAATTCACACAACAACCGATAAACGTACTGGTAATGAGTATTTTGATTGTACTTTTTTTTTAAGCATGATACATGTCTGAGTTTCATCTGCTCGTTATCATTTATATATTTTATGAAAAAGGATTCTCTTTAAATGAACTTATGAGGATTGTGGCATGTTTTTAATTTAAAAAGTTTGGAGCATTTCCTCATGACAATCATTGTTACCAATGTCGAAGTATTACATACAACTTAAGTGGAATATTCCCCGTCCCCTTTCCAGATTCCAAGTACTGTCGCGGATGAATTATCGCGGATGAATTATCGCGGATGAATTGTCGCGGATCAATTGTCCACGGATCAATTGTCGCGCGGATGAATTGTCGCAGATCAATTGTCTACGAGCTAGTTGTCGTGCAGCCCGCAGGCACTACCCTGAAAGTAGGTCGTAGGGCAGCCAGGGCGGGTAGTCGTAATTTCCTCTACGGCTACCTGCGTACCCTTCCCTTCTAGTGTACAGCTACACTAGCCCTCGCTGGATTTGAAGTTGCTCCAGGCCCTCGATGCTACATCCCCTGTGGAGAGAATCCCTTTGTTTTCCAACTTATACCTATTCCTAATTCAAACATATGAATATGTCCAAGAAAATCATTTCAATATATTAAGTTAGATTACTTCCAATTCAATAATGTATAAATATGATATATGAAAATTTTATGGACGAAAAATTATACAATTTTCCACTTTCGTTCAATTATACATACAATACAATTATAAATAATAAATACAATTTTTCACTTTAAATTATGGTGGATCAATAATTAATTCATGTTAACAAAAGTAAGTGTTTTAACAAGTTATTATTATTATTTATAACAACATTCTCTTGCAGTGATTCTCGTATGTTCCAGTTTTTTCTAACATTTTTCGCTCTTGATCCACTTTTAAATTGTAGTGAGCTTTAGAGTTTAGGGTGATATGATATGTTTCACACGTTTCGGCCCACAATGGTGACCCTTGAGTTTTAATCAATCTACCTATGAAAAGTACATAATGTCTTGTAAGTACGCAGTTTTACAATTGGAAGTGTCATTCTTTGGTTAATATCTCAGTTTTTAAATTATATACATTCCATAAACTTAAAATTTGAATTTTATTTTATTTTATTAATAACTATTGAGAAAGCATTCAGTATAATCAAAACTTTGTCTTTTAACGAAATACAACATTGATGAAAAAAAATTACAATGTAGTAGTAAAATTTCTTAAAACATTTTTTTAAAGTTGTCAGAAAACATTGCACTCTCTTGAAAGTTTCCCTGTAGTAAATATATTAAATTATAAACAACTATGTAGCTGAATAATTATTTAAGTAATCTTTAAAAAATGTTCTTCTTGATATCGACAAAAAGTTTATTTTGAAAGGCGAACCATTTTTTGTACGTTTATAAAATTAATTCTTATGATAATAAAAAATTTATTTCCAATTCACTCGAACTCTTTAGATACAATGTTTAAATTTAAAAACGAAATTATATAATTATATAACTACAATGTTATTTTTTACAAATTCATTTTTTACTACAGTGTGACTTTGTTAATGCTTTCTTTCACAGAAGTAATTTAAGACAGAAAACTCAGTACATTTCAATTTCAAAAATAAAAATGATAAACATTTTGAAAAATCAAAATTTAGAAAATTTAAAGAGATACAATACGGCGTTAAAGGAAAGTTTGTATATAAGAAATCGAGGAAAAATTTAAACTACAATGTTCCTCGACAATCTCTATTCTTACCACTGTGAAAAAAATGTGAATCAACTTTTCGGCGGTATAAGGAAAGAAAAGTTTTTAAAGAATATTTGAATAATTATCTAGCTACAAAGTTTTTTTAATTTTGTATTTTTACTACAGTGTCACTTTCAAGAGAAAAAAATTTCACTTTCACCGATATAATTCCTCATTATACCAGAAAAATTCATTAATTAACACTATTTCTCTTATATAAAAAAAGCTGTGTTTAAGGTTTTTAATAAAAAAATTGGATTTAATTGACATCGCTAAGAAATAATTTGAAGAGTTCTTCGACTGCAGTGTTTTCTAAAAACTTAAAAAAATTTGTTCATAAATTTGGTTACAACATTTTCCCACTACATTTTATTCGTTTTTTTATTAGTTGTTCTTCGTTAAAAGATTTCTTTTTTGAGAATAGTACTTTCGATTGAAAAAGTGCATACCTGCAAGAAATGATCTACTTTTCACAGCTTTAAGAAAACGCACTGATAAGGATCGCCATTATGTGCCAACACGTTTGAAACAACTCAATTGTTTTCAATTCACCTGTCTCTAAGGCCAACACTGTGTACATCAAAAATGTCTACAAAACTAAGTTTTAAGGATCAATAGAAAATTTATTTTGAATCACTTCATCAATTTAATGGGGAGCTTATGAAAATTTAATATTTTAATTGCAATTGTTGAGAATATACCTATATTAACGATTATATTCTCAAACTTGTCAAAATGTCAGGGACTACGTCGGCCTATTCGAATTCTTAATCGAGGTATAGGCGTGGAAATAGTGAGGA